>NW_019268717.1:0-69070 GCF_002738365.1 Cucurbita moschata
GAAACCTACAATCAGCTACTTCCAAGTATTTGGTTGTGTTTGCTACGTATTTGTGCCTGACCACCTACATAGCAAGTTTGATAAGAAAGTAGTCAAGTGTATATTTGTTGGATATGACAATCAAAGGGAAGGGTGGAAGTGATGTGATCCAAGTGAAAAATACTAGGAATAAATATACACAAATTTTTTTTTAGAGATATTTTAGGAAAAAGGTTGAGATATTTAAGGAATAAATTGTCTCACCTCGATTGTAAATACCCTCCACCCTACCTAGGAATTCATCCCAAAAAAATATAAAACAAGAGTATTCTGCAAAGTGAGTTATAATCCCTTTTCAATTTGTGTTAATAAAAAGTAAGTATTTTTCCCATAGAATTTTGTTCAACAATATTATTTATTAACTCAATGTCGAAAACTCACCTAGGTTTAATTGGACTTAGAGAAGCAGATCTAAGCTATTTCCGAGGATAATTTGTAACTCGACGTAGTACAACCAATTAATAACTTCACTACTAGCTTGATTGGATGAATGGTTTGATGCATGAACAACGTGTATGTTGTGCCATGGGGGGACCTATCCTTTTAACATATCACAACATGTCCTTAGATAGTTTTTTAGTTCGGCAAGATTGGATGTGTAGTACTTCTATGCACATAGCGCATGTATGTGAGCATGGACCCACTAGGTGGGCTCACACACCCCCTGGATATGGCTCGTCAGGTTAGCACTCGCTAATGAGTTCTTGTTGAATACCACAGAGTTAAAGGGTCTGCATAACATCATAACGCACATAAATATCAAAAATCATAACTCGTAATGTAAGTATCCCGATGCACATGACACATTAATATGCATGAGTTCCTCGTAGCATAATCTATGATATAAGACAAACCTCCATTTATCTATAACATAGGTGAATTATGCTTTCATAATTCCTGTACGTTCAATCGTATGTAACATAGATTTCATGGCATGGTCTTTGGAGGTTTATACATCATAGATTTTCGATAACATATAACCCTTATACAACACTACATGATCACAAAATAGAATAGTTTATCATAGCATAACTTCGCATAACATGACATAAGTTATTAAATGGCACGCATCATCATACAAGCTACAATTCGTCAGACTGAGTCAATAGTAGAACCAATTACTTATTTGGTCTAGGTTGGAGTTACTAATTATTCTTGGTACTAGCTTGAATCTGCTCCTCAATGATCAATTCAACTTTAAAATCTATCATCTTTGTTTATAAACCATACTTCTTTCAGATGCTACTTAAAATGAGGTACAAAATGTATGAGATTGTGATGCTGGAAGAGGATCTAAAGGAGTTTCAAGACTCTAGCATAAACCGTTTTCTAGATCTTTTGAAATGAACAACCTTAGCATTCAAGGGCATGTTGTGGAATTGACCTGCACCCTCACGAGGTGTCCAATTAGACAAGGTGCTCGGTATGAAAAGTACCTAAACGCCATTAATTTCTTCTGTGAAGTTTTCTACTTTGCTAAATTTCCGTGCATCAAATGAACGATTTGAACGCACAACCCATGCAAGAGCAAATTGATCTCCAAGCATTTGTTATGTTTTCATGAATTTTAAACTGTATATCTTCAATAATTTTGGAGGAAAGCCTTAGCCCTTAAAGTTCCATCTCGAATACCTCTCACAGCCATAAACCCTGAATTCAAAGGTTGTGTTTGTTGTACCCAAATTCCATACAAAATGATACGATACCAATTGTTGTGACAGAAATAGAAATCTACGTAATGCTGGCAACCACCTCTATCAACATATTGATATGATCATTAGGAGTTCCAATTTTAAATAAACTATTCTCCCTTCATTAACAATTTCTCGAACAAAATGAAATCAGACATGAATATACTTGGTTGAAGCATGATGGACTGGGTTCTTGGACAAACAAACATAACCTCGCTATCACAAAAATATGGAAAACACAATTTAGAAACGGGTAAGAAAAATGTCAATTGTGGACCTTAAGACTTATTACCAAACAAATTTCAAACGGTTTGTTGTTTTTTCCAAAAATAAAATGTTAATTTTACGGTTTATGGCAAAGGGACCTTAATTTTAATTGAAAAGCAAATTCTATATAAAAAGGAAGAAATGGAAGTTTAGAGATCATATTTTATAGAAAATATGATGTCTAATGTGTTTTTGAGGGTCTGTACTCTCATTTTCTTTGGAGTGCACTTTATAGTCTACGAAACGGATGCTAAAAAAGTGGTTGAAGTCGATGTAGACGACACCATTCGAGAAGAGGAATTGACGGACCAAATTGTAAAGCATCCAAAAGGAATATCCATTTCTTCATCTAAATCAAGCCAAAGAACATTATTTCACTTGACCCCTCCTCCACCCGTCGTCCTTAGAATGTTACCGAAAGGCGTACCCATTCCTCCATCTGAGCCGAGTAAAAGGCATAATCACTACCTACTTCCTCTACCGCATGCTTCATCAGTCATTTTAAATAAACAATTTAAGATGAATTTTGGAATGTTGCCGAAAGGCGTACCCATTTCTTTGTTTGGGTCAAGTAGAAGGCATAATGACTACCCACCTCCTCCACCGCATGCTTCATCTGTCATTTTAAAAGATGTACCCATTCCTCCGCCTGGGCCAAGTCAAAGTATTCTACAAAGTGCCTTGTAATCTTTTTTAGATTGGTGTACCATGCATCAGTTGTCTCCCGATAAAATCAACCTTACCTAGGTTTTCATCCCAAGAAATATAAAACAAGAGTATTCTACAAAGTGCCTTGTCATCTCTCTTCGATTTGTGTTAATAAAGAGTGCGAGTGTTTCTCACATAGAATTTTGTTCAACAATATTATGTATTAACTCAATGTCGAAAACTCACCTAGGTTGAATTGGACTTAGAGAAGAAGATCTAAGTTAGTTTCGTGGATAATTTGTAACTCGACATAGTACAACCAATTAATAACTTCACTACTAGCTTGATTGGATGAATAGTTTGATGCATGAACACCGTGTGTGTTGTGAACCTGCACGTGTCGTGCTATGGGGGGACCTATCCTTTTAACATATCATAGCATGGCCTTAGACAGATTTTTAGTTCGGACAATTTTGGATGTGTAGTACTTCTCTGCACATAGCCCATGTATGTGAGTATGGACCCACTAGGTGGGCTCACACACCCCCTAGACCTGGCTCGTCGGGCTAGTACACGCTAACGAGTTCTTGTTGAATACCACATTGTGAAAGGGTCTGCATAACATCATAACGCACATAAATATCCAAAATCATAAGTCGTAATGTAAGTATCCCGATGCACATGACACACTAATATGCATGAGTTCCTCGTAGCATAATCTATGATATAAGACAAACCTCCATTTATCTATAACATAATAAATCGGTGAATTATGCTTTCATAATTCTTGTACGTTCAATAGTATGTAACATAGCTTTCATGGCATGGTCTATGGAGGTTTATACATCATAGATTTTCGATTCCATATAACCTTTATACAACACTACACGATCAAAAATAGAATAGCTTATCATAGCATAACGTCGTATAACATGACATAAGTTATTAAATGGCACGCGTCATCATACATACTACAATTCATCAACCCGAGTCAACAGTAGAACCAATTACTTAGTTGGTCTGGTTGCATAACGTCGCATAACATGACATGACTTATTAAATGGCACGCGTCATCATAAATACTACAATTCATCAAACCGAGTCAATAGTAGAACCAATTACTTAGTTGGTCTAGGTTGGAGTTACTAATTATTCTTGGTACTAGCTTGAATCTGCTCCTCAACGATCAATTCAACTTTAAATCTTTCATCTTTGTTTATAAACCATACTTCCTTGAGATGCTACTTAAAATGAGGTACAACATGTATGAGATTGAGATGCTGGAAGAGGATCTAAAGAAGTTCCAAGACTCTAGCATAAACCGTTTTCTGGATCCTTTGAAATGAACAGCCTTAGCATTCAAGGGCATGCTGTGGAATTGACCTGCACCATCAAAAGGTGTCCAATTGTACAAGGTGCACGTTATGGAAAGTACCTAATCACCATTAATTTCTTCTATGAAGTTTTCTGCTATGCTAAATTTTCTTGCATCAAATGAGCGATTTGAACTCCTAACCCATGCAAGAAAAATTGATCTCCAAGCATTCGTGATGTTTTCATGAATTTTAAACGGTATATCTTCAATAATTTTGGAGGAAAGCCTTGGCCCTTAAAGTTCCATCTTGAATACCTCTCATAGCCATAAACCCTGAATTCAAAGGTTGTGTTTGTTGTACCCAAATGCCATAACTAAAGTGCTATGATACCAATTGTTATAGTAGAAACAGAAACAAGATCGATCACACTCACACACCTACGAACATAAATTGAACAAATAGAAATAAAGATTTACATAGTTCAAAAAGAAGAAAGTCTCATACATCCACGAGAAGTAGTCAATCACAATAACTACAGTGTTTACAAGTGTATTCATGAACCAAGTTTTCATGACAATTCTCAACAATCTCCACCTTTAAAGAAGATCTCCAAGCAGATAACCTGCTTTTGCTATCACCAATCAAACCGACTATTTCTTCCGTCCAATCTTGATCAACTCTATGTAATGCTGTCACTTTTCCAACCACCTCTGTCAACATATTCATATGATCATTAGCAATTCCAATTTTAAATAAACGATTGTCCCTTCAATAACAAGTTCTCTAACAAAATGAAATAAGACACGAATATGCTTGGTTCAAGCATGATGAACTTTGTTCTTCGACAAACAAACATCACTCTAGCTATCACAAAACATCTTTACGTGTTCGTGAGAAATACCCAAGTCATTAACCAAACAATGCATCCAAATGTTTTTTTAAAGGCTTCAATGACCATCATATATGCTTTGGTAGTAAACAATAAAACAGTAGTCTGTAATATTGAAAGCCAATAAACAGGTCCACTAGTCATAGTGAACAAATAACCGGTAGTGGATCGACGCTTATTAATCTCCACAATTCTCTTGGAAACAATTGACATGTCATCAAATTGATGAACAAGCCATTAACGTGCGGTCTTCAAAATATCTATCTTGCTACTGTCGAATCAAATAAAATTTAAAACATAAAAATGTAATATTTTAAATAAATATACTAGAAGTGAAAAATTAACAACACGGAAATCAATTTAATAATTAACACCATTGTTATAAAAAAAACCATAAACAAAAACTAAACATTGAATCAACACATTACTTTTGAAAACTTTGAAACACAATTTAGAAGCTGCAAGAAAAATGCCAATTGTGAACCTAAGAACTTATTACCAAACAAATTTCAAACAATTCTTTTTATTGTTTTCTTCTAACAATAAAATGTTAATTTTAGGGTTTATAGCAAAGGAGGACCTTAATTTTAACCTAAATTAAGAAGCAAATTCTATATGAAAAGAAAAAATGGAAGTTTAGAGAACATATAGAACATATGATGTCAAATAAATCTAATTTGTTTTTTAGAGTGTGTACTCTCATATTCTTTGGATTGCAGTTCATAGTCTACAAAACGGATGCTAAAAAAGTTGTTGTCGATGTAGACGACACCATTCGAGAAGAGGAATTGACAGACCAAATTGTAAAGCATCCAAAAGGAATATCCATTTCTTCATCTAGATCAAGCCAATGAACATTATTTCACTGGATGCCTTCTCCACCCCTGGTCTTTGGAATGTTACCGAAAGGCGTACCCACTCCTCTGTCTGGGCCGAGTCAAAGGACGTCAGACTATCCACCTCCTCCACCGCGTGCATCATCTGTCATTTTAAACAAACAATTTAAGATCAATTTTGGAATATTACCGAAAGGTGTACCCATTCCTCCGTCTGGGCCGAGTCAAAGGACGTCAGACTATCCACCTCCTCCACCGCGTGCATCATCTGTCATTTTAAACAAACAATCTAAGATCAATTTTGGAATGTTATCGAAAGGTGTACCATTCCTTCGTCTGGGCCGAGTCAAAGAACGTCAAACTATCCACCTCCTCCACTGCGTGCATCATCTGACATTTTAAGCAAACAATCTAAGATCAATTTTGGAATGTTACCAAAAGGTGTACCCATTCCTCTGTCTGGGCCGAGTCAAAGGACGTCAGACTATCCACCTCCTCCACCGCATGTTCTTTGGCCTAAAATCAACTTTGGAATGTTGCCGAAAGGTGTACCCATTCCTCCGTCTGGGTTGAGCCAAAGAACATCCGACCATCCTCCTCCCACACCACATACTCCTTCCATTACACTACTGATATAATCTAAGATTTATATTGGTTAGAGTGTCGACCTAACAACACACAGGTCTCAGGTTCGAGTAAAAGAAAATGCAAAGTGCGAAAATAAACACATCGTGGGGTCCATCTCGAGCAGATTCTCTCACTCCTCCGCGCCGACGCCGTGATGACGGGCGTCGAGTTGTCGTTGAGCGAGTGATCAGGGAAGACAACGACCGTCGTTGTTCAGTATATCCGATGTTGACAAGGTCCAACTATAACGAGTGGACCTTATTGATGCGCGTCAACCTACAGGTGCAAGGGTTATGGCATGCTGTCGCGAGCCAGAGGAAGGAGAAACGATTGAGTACCGGGAGGATCGGCTGGCGTTCGCCGCCATATTACGATCTGTGCCCCCAGAGATGCTGGCATCTCTCTCTACCAAGCGCACCGCGCAACCGGCCTGGGAGAGGATCAAATCCTGTCGGGTCGGTGTACAGCGAGTGCGGGAATCCAACATCGAGCTTCTTCTTCACGATTTCTATCTCGCTAATACTGTCACCGAGTGTGGTGATGCTATTGGCGAGCCTCGTGATCCGCATTGAAAAATCATCGACGGAGGCAGAAATCGTGAAGAAGATGCTGCAGGTCGTCCCCGATCACCTCAAGCAAGTCGCGATTTTAATCGAGACATTGATTGACGTGAACGACCTAACGGTGGAAGAGGTGATCGGAAGACTGCGTAATGTCGAGCAGCGGAAGAAAAATACCATTTCAGCTGTCGACAAGGAGGGTCGTCTACTCCTCACTGAGGAGGAATGGCTTGCACGCCTAAAGCTCCGTGACGACACCGGCGAGAGCAATGGGCCCTCCAGTCGCAAAGGCGGTAAGAAGCCGTGGAAATCTCGCTGGCGCATGCACGGGAAAGAGGCGGATCAAAAGAAGGAGGAGCCGACTGATGACGGGCCAATCGAGTGCTCGTACTATGGGAAGAGAGGTCACCTGAGCAAGAATTGCTGGAACAAGCTCAAGAACAAGAAGACCACCGAGAAGGCCCATGTGGCTCAATCTGAGGAGGACGAGCCGACCCTTTTCATGGTGACTGCATTAGTCCTACCTGACGTCGAACCCGAGGAAGAGCTCCCCAAATCCACAGAGGTAATCGACGACGGCATAACTGCTCCAGTGAGCGTCGAACCCGAGGAAGAGCTCCCCAAATCTACAGAGGTAATCGACGACGGCATAACTGCTCCGGTGAGCGTCGAACTCGAGGAAGAGCTCCCCAAATCCACAGAGGTAATCGACGACGGCATAATTGCTCCGGTGAGCGTCGAACCCGAGGAAGAGCTCCCCAAATCTACAAAGGTAATCGACGACGGCATAACTGCTCCGGTGAACGTCGAACTCGAGGAAGAGCTCCCAAAATCCACAGAGGTAATTGACGACGGCATAACTGCTCCGGTGAGCGTCGAACCCGAGGAAGAGCTCCAACTGTGCATAACAAATGCACCGGATGGGGAGCCAATTCAATTGAAGGAGGAGCGAGTGCTCGCTCAAATCGGTGAAAGAGGTGAGCAGTAGGAGCACCGGCGATGGGTCCTCGACACGGGGGCAACAAACCATATGACCAGGGCCAAGTCTGCATTCTCCGAGCTTGACTCGGGGATTCGCGGGATGGTGAAATTCAGCAATGGCTCTGTCGTCGAGATTGAAGGGCACGACACCATCCTGTTCGTCGACAAGGGAGGCAATCATCACAAGCTGACCGGCGTCTACTTCATCCCGAGACTCAAGGCTAATATTGTGAGCCTGGGTCAACTTGATAAGGCCGGCTGCCTCATTTCCATCAAGCACGGGACACTTAGGATCTGCGATGATCGAAGTTCGGTGCATGGCAAACCGCCTTTACATCCTAAAGCTGGAGATAGAGCAACCAGTCAACCTCTCGGCCAGGTACCGGAAAATGGAAGACCTATTAGGAAGAGGTGAACCACCTGGACTGGCGACGCGCCAACTCGAAGAAGAGGCGGCCGAACAAGATGTGGAGTCTGGAGGACATGCCGCCAGGGAAACCGAGCCATAGGGCTCAAAACGGAGTTCAAACGAAATAAGGTAGATATACCACAGGTTTTAGGAGGAGATTGTTAGATAAAATCTGAGTTTTTCCTTATTTAGATTCACACGATTACATTAATTCTCCGTTTGACCATTTGACAAACACGTCGAATGGATTAATGAAGTTTTAGACGGCAATTTTGTAGGAAGTGGCACAGATTCAGTTGCCACTCTCCAGCCATTTTTAGGATAGTTATATTTAAATAGGAAATGTGTTCAGAAGATTTCACACCTGAATTTAAGCGCAGCTCAAAATTTCAATCATTCTCTCTCTTTTTCTTTTACGCATTTTGTTTTTCTTCCAACAACCTCCTGTCGACAATTTCCTCTCACCGAAAAGAAAGGATTTCCCTCGCCGATTATCAAAATCCAACACTAATTACCATTAATTTCTTATGTGAAGTTTTCTGCTATGCTAAATTTTCTTGCATCAAATGAGCGATTTGAACTCCTAACCGATGCAAGAGCAAATTGATCTCCAAGCATTCGTGATGTTTTCGTGAATTTTAAACGGTATATCTTCAATAATTTTGGAGGAAAGCCTTAGCCCTTAAAGTTCCATCTTGAGTACCTCTCATAGCCATAAACTCTAAATTCGAAGGTTGTGTTTATTGTACCCAAATGCCATTAACTAAAGTGCTATGATACCAATTGTTGTAGTAGAAACAGAAACAAGATCGATCACACTCATACACCTACGAACATAAATTGAACAAATAGAAACAAAGATTTACGTAGTTCGAAAAGAAGAAATTCTCATACATCCACGAGAAGTAGTCAATCACAATAACTAAAGTGTTTACAAGTGTATTCATGAACCAAGTTTTCTTGACAGTTCTCAACAATCTCCACCTTTAAAGAAGATCTCCAAGCAGATAACCTGCTTTTGCTATCACCAATCAAACCGACTATTTCTTCCATCCAATCTTAATCAACTCTATGTAATGCTGTAACTTTTCCAACCACCTCTATCAACATATTCATATGATCATTAGCAATTCCAATTTTAAATAAACGGTTGTCCCTTCAATAACAAGTTCTCTAACAAAATGAAATAAGACACGAATATGCTTGGTTCAAGCATGATTAACTTTTTTCTTGGACAAACAAACATCACTCTAGCTATCACAAAACATCTTTATGTGTTCGTGTGAAATACCCAAGTCATTAACCAAACAATGCATCCAAATGTTTTTTTAAAGGCTTTAGTGACCATCATATATGCTTTGGTAGTAAACAATAAAACAGTAGTCTGTAATATTGAAAGCTAATAAACATGTCCACTAGCCATAGTGAACAAATAACCGGTAGTGGATGACGCTTATTAATCTCTACAAGTCTCTTGGAAACAATTGACATGTCATCAAATATAAAAGATCAAATTGATGAACAAGCCATTAACGTGCGATCTTCAAAATATCTATCTTGTTACCGTCGAATCAAATAAAATTTAAAACATAAAAATGTAATATTTTAAATAAATATTACTAGAAGTGAAAAATTAACAACACAGAAACAAATTTAATAATTAACACCATTGTTATAAAAAAAACCATAAACAAAAACTAAACATTGAATCAACCCATTACTTTTGAAAACTTTGAAAACACAATTTAGAAGCTCGCAAGAAAAATGCCAATAGTGAACCTAAGAACTTATTACCAAACAAATTTCAAACAATTCTGTTTATTGTTTTCTTCTAACAATAAAATGTTAATTTTAAGGTTTATAGCAAAGCGGGACCTTAATTTTAACCTTAATTTTAATTGAGAAGCAAATTCTATATAAAAAAAAAGGAAGTTTAGAGAACATATAGAACATATGATGTCAAATAAATCTAATATATTTTTGAGAGTGTGTACTCTCATATTCTTTGGATTGCACTTCATAGTCTAGGAAACGGATGCTAAAAAAGTGGTTGATGTCGATGTAGACGACACCATTCGAGAAGAGGAATTGACGGACCAAATTGTAAAGCATCCAAAAGGAATATCCATTTCTTCATCTAGATCAAGCCAAAGAACATTATTTCACTAGACACCTTCTCCACCCCTAGTCTTTGGAATGTTACCTAAAGGCGTACCCATTCCTCCGTCTGGGCTGAGTCAAAGGACGTCAGACTATCCACCTCCTCCACCGCGTGCATCATCTGTCATTTTAAACAAACAATCTAAGATCAATTTTGGAATGTTATCGAAAGGTGTACCCATTCCTCCGTCTGGGCCGAGTCAAAGGACGTCAGACTATCCACCTCCTCCACCGCGTGCATCATCTGTCATTTTAAACAAACAATCTAAGATCAAATTTGGAATGTTATCGAAAGGTGTACCCATTCCTCCGTCTGGGCTGAGTCAAAGGACGTCAGACTATCCACCTCCTCCACCGCGTGCATCATCTGTCATTTTAAACAAACAATCTAAGATCAAATTTGGAATGTTATCGAAAGGTGTACCCATTCCTCCGTCTGGGCTGAGTCAAAGGACGTCAGACTATCCACCTCCTCCACCGCGTGCATCATCTGTCATTTTAAACAAACAATCTAAGATCAAATTTGGAATGTTATCGAAAGGTGTACCCATTCCTCCGTCTGGGCTGAGTCAAAGGACGTCAGACTATCCACCTCCTCCACCGCGTGCATCATCTGTCATTTTAAACAAACAATCTAAGATCAAATTTGGAATGTTATCGAAAGGTGTACCCATTCCTCCGTCTGGGCCGAGTCAAAGGACGTCAGACTATCCACCTCCTCCACCGCGTGCATCATCTGTCATTTTAAACAAACAATCTAAGATCAAATTTGGAATGTTATCGAAAGGTGTACCCATTCCTCCGTCTGGGCCGAGTCAAAGGACGTCAGACTATCCAACTCCTCCACCGTGTGCATCGCCTGTCATTTTAAGCAAACAATGTAAGATCAATTTTGGAATGTTACCAAAAGGTGTACCCATTTCTCCGTCTGCGCCGAGTCAAAGGACGTCAGACTATCCTCCTCCTCCACCGCATGCATCACCTGTCATTTTAAGCAAACAATCTAAGATCAATTTTGGAATGTTACCAAAAGGTATACCCATTCTTCGGCCAAGTCAAAGGACTTCAGACTATCCTCCAACTCCACCACATGCATCATCTGTCATTTTAAACACACAATCTAAGATCAATTTTGGAATGTTACCAAAAGGTGTACCCATTTCTCCGTCTGCGCCGAGTCAAAGGACGTCAGACTATCCTCCTCCTCCACCGCATGCATCACCTGTCATTTTAAGCAAACAATCTAAGATCAATTTTGGAATGTTACCAAAAGGTATACCCATTCTTCGGCCAAGTCAAAGGACTTCAGACTATCCTCCAACTCCACCACATGCATCATCTGTCATTTTAAACACACAATCTAAGATCAATTTTGGAATTTTACCAAAAGGTGTACCCATTCCTCCGTCTGGGCCGAGTCAAAGGACGTCAGACTATCCAATTCTTTGGCCAAAAATCAACTTCGGAATGTTACCGAAAGGTGTACTCATTCCTCCGTCTGGGCCAAGCCAAAGAACATCCAACCATCCTCCTCCTACACCACATACTCCTTCCATTACACTACGGATATAATCTAAGATTTATTTTGGGATGCATCCTTAAAAACTTATAACACCATCTATGCTAGGTTGACTGACACCAATATGACTAACTCATCTACCCAAACTATGAGTATAATACATATTCAATAATAATAATAAAAATTTAATGGGGAAGGTAATAATTTGCCAGGTTTGAGTTTCCTATTTCGTATATCTACTTTCATTACATTGTTGACCGTGAAGAACCTAAAGAATAATTAGTTAAATTTACAACGTAAATAGAAGAAAATATGCTTTACCACTTTATTAAAAAATGAAGAGCATGATTTTTTTTTTTTTTTTTGTTGAGGAATCGCTGCTAAAGCAGGAAATCAAATCGTTTGTATTAAATTTCTTCGAATATAACTTAAAAGAGTATTGAACATATAGTTTCTAGGAAATATGTGTAACATGCATCATGTCTCCACATAAAATCAACTACATTCATCCTTTCAGCATTATGGAGGTCCACATGGGAAAGAAAGAATCACCATCTAAGAGACCATCCCCTATATCAATACGAAAAAAAGTTCAAATTCTCTCTTCCTCATAATTCCATCAATTTGGGTTAGAAAATTAAATATCAAAATTATCTATATCCAAGTTTTGCAAAGAGATGAGCATGAGAATAGTCCTAGAATTATTAAAGTCGGTCAAAATTAGCTAAAAATGAGATAAGAAGAGACAGAAATAAAAAAAAAATTAATAAATAAATAAATGTAGGAAAGAATCTCCCAGTCCGACTCTTTCTTAAAGTATTTGAGGTGAGTATGTCTACTAGTCGATAACTTTAAGTTATTTTTCAGCCAAAAATGGATTTAGTTAACATGGTTAGAAGAGTTGGATCATATATTAAGTATTAACTCAATCTCAAAAACTCACCTAGGTTGAATTGGACTTAGACAAGCAGATTTAACCTAGTTCCGAAGATAATTTGTAACTCGACATTGGACAACAAACTAAGTGGTTTCACTACTAGCTTGATTAGATGAATGGTTTGACGCATGGACAACGTGTGTGTTGTGGCCCTGCACGTGTCGTGCCATGGGGGGATCTATCCTTTTAACATATCACAACATGGCCTTAGACAGTTTTTTTAGTCCGGGCAAGATTGGATGTGCAGTACTTCTCTTCACAAGACCCATGTATGTGAGCATGGACCCACCAGGTGGGCTCGCACACCCCCTGGATCTGGCTCGACGGGCTAGCACTCGTTAACGAGCTCATGTTGAACAGCACAGAGAGAAAGGGTCTGCATAACACCACGACGCACATAAATATCAAAAATCATAAGTCGGAATGTAAGTATCCCGATGCACGACACACTAATATGCATGAATTCCTCATAGCATAATCTACCTCAGATACACATGACACACTTAAAGGTTGAGAGATTTTTGGTATAAATTGTCTGACGTCTATTTTAAATACCCCTTCTTGTAATCTCTTCTCGATTTGTGTTAAGAAAGAGTGCGAGTGTTCTCACAGAGAATAGTGTTCAATAATCTGATATCAGAACGAAGTTAGTGTAGGTTGTCTGATCTCTTGAAATTCTTAGTATGCTCTATGGTTGCAGCTATGCCTTGACTTCCACATCAGAAACGATTTCTTGAGATTATTAGTGAGTGAGTTGATTTTGTGTCGTGAGCAGTCTGTGACTCTGCAAGTCTTGTGTCGAAAGAGCCTTTTTGGTATTACTTAGATATTGCCAACACGATGGCCGATTTCCAAATCGTTGGAGGAATCAAGAAACTCAACAACAACAACTAAAACACGTGGGCAACATGCATGATGTCCTATTTACAAGGACGTGATCTATGGGAGATCGTTGGCGGGAGTAAAACTACGCCGCCAGAGGAGGATCCTAACGGCGCCTTGCGCAAATGGAGAATCAAAGCAGGCAAAGCAATGTTTTCCTTGAAGACCACAATCGAAGAAGAGATGTTAGATCATATTTGGGATGACAAGACACCGAAAGAAGCATGTAACACGTTCGTGATGTTGTTCACAAAGAAGAACGATACGAGGCTATGACTACTGGAGAACGAGCTATTATCAATTTCACAGCGTGACATGAAGATTGCTCAGTATTTCCACAAAGTGAACTCGATCTGCCGGAAGATTACTGAACTAGACCCGAAGTCTGCAATTGAAGAAGATCGAATGAAGAGGATCATCATCCATGGATTGCGGTTAGAATATAGATGCTTCATTATTGCTGTTCCAGGATGACCCATTCAACCATCATTTGTAAAGTTTAAAAATTTGTTAGCGAGCCCATGACTAATCAAACGAGAGATATCACATTGAAGGGTGAAAAAGAAGCACTCTACACAAGTGAAAGTCAAAACAATATAAGTCATCTACTAAACGTGGATACAAAAACGGTGACAAAAGAAAAAGTCATCAAGGAACTGCACAGCCATAGAGAGCTCAGAAGAATGACAACAATAGTTCAAAAGAGATTTGAAGGTATTTTCTACAATTGCGGGTAGAAGGGCCACATGTTTAGAGATTGTTGGTCCAAGAAAAAAATTTGTCGAAAGCAATGTGGCATCCTCCAACATGGAGATGGAAGAGGAAGGTACTACATGTCCTACAGTGCATAAGAGTGCAACTCTAGGTCTACAGTGGAGTGATCTATAGTTAATGTATGGAAATTGATTAATTAAAGAGTTTAATTAATTAATTTTGTATCATTGGAGCTTATAATATGTAGGTCCATAAGGTCTCCTTGCTAGCTCATAGTAACGCGCTAAAAGGTTCAATTTATTTGAAAGAAAATTTGAAGTGTTCAAATTGATATTTAATATAGCATATATATTAAATATAAAGGAGAAAATAAATGTAATTTGAAATGTCAAATTAGTATTAATATATTAGATATATTAAATAAATAGAGAAAATATATTTAATTAAAAGGGTTCAAATTAATACTTAATATATTAGACATGTTAAATATAAATGGAGAAAAATATATTAATTTGACAATTTGAATGGTCAACTTAATATTTAATATATTAGATATATTAATGGAAAACATATTTATTGTATTCGATACAATTAAATATTAAATCAATTAATGTATTTTGATATATTAAATAAAAATATATTTGAAATTTGAATGAGATTCAAATTAATTAAGTATATATTAAGATATCTTATAATATCTAAATATGATTTGTATGAGGTAAGATATCTTAATATATTAAATATGCAAATATATCATTTGGCAAATATTCTCCAAAGAGTCCCTATAAATAGGACCCTCTGGTTGAGCCAAAGACACACAATCTCTCCCACTTTCTCTCGAGAATGAAATTACATCTCCAGAGAATTCTCGAAACAAATTTGTTTATGATCGTTGGGGACGATGGGAGATCATATTGATTATGAGAATGACCGGATCGTTGATGGAGGATGCTCAAACCATATAATTGGCGATCAGAGAAAATTGCAAGACAAGAAAGAGTACAAAGAAAGTCGTAAGGAAAGCACAACAAATAACACAGTTGTCAATTGCTAAAATCGGTAATACGACAATCATGCCTGGCAATAAATCTAATACAGTGTTACATAATGTTTATCATGTACCGGGTATAAAGAAAAACTTGTTGTCAGTGACACAACTAACAACATCAGGAAACTACGTCTTGTTTGGGCCAGAAGATGTGAAAGTCATTAAAGATGTTAAGATAATAGGAAAGCTGACAATAGAAGGGCGAAGAGTGGAGTCCGTTTACGTCCTATCTGCAGAGTCTGCCTATGTTGACAACAGCCGGAAGAATGAGACATCAGATCTATGGCATGCAAGATTGGGACATGTTGGCTACCACAAGTTGAAGCTGATTATGGAGAAATTCATGCTCAAAGGTCTAGCTCAACTTGAAGACAAAGCAGATGTTGTTTGCACTGGATGTGAATATGGTAAAACTCATCAATTACCATACAAAGAGCCAAAATTCAAAGGAACGAAACCATTAGAGTTAATTCACTCTGATCTGTTCGGTCCAGTCAAACAAGCATCAATCAGTGGAATGCGGTATATGGTGACGTTCATTGACGACTACTCAAGATATCGGTGGATTTTCTTTAAGAACGAAAAGTCTGACACGTTTTCAAAATTTCAAGAATTCAAGATGATGATCGAAGGAGAAGTAGGAGTGAAGATTTGTTGCTTACGTTCAGACAATGGCGGAGAATACACGTCAGATGAGTTTGATCAATATTTACACGAGTGTGGGATACGACGTCAGTTACATGTGCCAACACGCCACGACCAGATGGTGTAGCAGAAAGAAAGAATCGGTAGCTTGCAGAAATTTGTCGAAGCATGTTACACGCAAAGAATGTTCTACGAAAATTTTGGGTTGAAGCTATGCAAATTTCTGCCCATGTGATCAACAAGCTTCCCCAACCAAGGCTAGGATTCGTCTCACCATTTGAGATACTATGGGACATGAAACCTACAATCAGCTACTTCCAAGTATTTGGTTGTGTTTGCTATGTATTTGTGCCTGACCACCTACGTAGCAAGTTTGATAAGCAAGCAGTCAAGTGTATATTTGTTGGATATGACAATCAAAGGAAAGGGTGGAAGTGATGTGATCCAACAAGTGAATAATACTATACATCAAGAGATGTAATTTTCGATGAAGCATCTTCATGGTGATCCTCGAAGAAGAAAGTCTAACCAGATTCAAACAACGTCGAAGAAATTCTACAACAGAAGATGGGGAGCAAACTATGCACACTCAACCAAATATTGATGCGCATAAAGACCCAAGTGACATTGATGTTGATCACCAAGAAGTGTGTCAATCAAACAAATTTGATGAAAAGGAAACGACACATGAACAACTTAGGCGATAAATAAGAATCCAAAAGCCAAATCTTAAGTATGCCAATGCAGCTATTGTAGAAGACGAAATCAATGAACCAGAGACATATGAAGAAGCATCACAAAACTCGGTTTGGTAGAAAGCGTTGGAGGAAGACATTATAGCCCTGGAGAAGAATCAAACTTGGGAACTAGTCCCAAGACTAGGAGATGTCAAACTCATCTCTTGCAAGTGGATCTACAAAATAAAGCGTCGACTAGATGAATCAATCGAGAGATACAAGGCACGAATCGTAGCTCGAGGGTTTTCTCAACAATATGGACTAGACTATGATGAAACATTCAGTCTAGTGGTAAAGATCACTACCGTACTCGTGACAAGTAAAGATTGGAAACTGTGGCAAACGGATGTGAGTAATGCATCTTGCACGGAGCATTAGACAGGGAGATTTATATGAACCAACCAAAGAGATTTGAGAATACAGCTAATCCTAATCACGTATGAAGGCTTAAAAAAAGCTCTTTGTGGACTGAAGCAAGCACCAAGAGCTTGGTATGGTAAGATTGCTGAATTTCTTACCCAAAGTGGTTATTCAGTTGAGCATGCAGATTCAAGCATGTTCATCAAAGAAAGAGAAGGAAAATTGGCAATTGTGTTGGTCTATGTGAACGATTTGATTACCACCGGGGACGAGGAAAGTGGAATTTATCAAACAAGAGAAAATTTATCAGTGAGCTTAAGATGAAAGAGCTAGGAGAGCTTAAACACTTCTTGGACTTAGAAGTTGATCGCACAGATGAAGGATTGTTTCTCTGCCAAAAAAAGTATACAAGAGATATGCTTCAGAAGTTCAACATGTTAGAGTGCAAGCAAGTTTTAACATCGATAGAGACGAATGCCAAGATTTGTGCACATGGAGGTGTTACTATAACACGTGCGGAAGCAATTTGGATCTTCGGCACTCAAGTACATTAATTATAGTAAATTAGAAAGCATGTTCAAAAGCATTAAAACTCAATGAGTTTGAATACTAACCTTTTGTAGTTCAAATTTCTTTTTGCTCACGACCCAGCTTCGAACGACCACTAGTGTCTTCCCTACTATTGTCCGATCTTAGAGCGGGATTGTTGAATCCGGTAAGTGACTAAACTTGATAGGAATTTAGTACATGTAAAGAGAGTGTTGAGAGATTTTCTCAAAGTTTTTCAAGAAGAATTTTCATGTACGTTGATCACTCTATTTATAGTCATATTTGCATGTTCATGCAAATTTGAGATTACCAAATTTTGACATTCACAATTCCGTTCCGCTCAAATTATGTGACAAGCATGCAAGTTTGAGCTAACCAAATTTTGACACTCAAAATTCCACTCAAATTTATGGGGTTTATTTGGCAAACATGCATGTTTGGTTAAACCAAATTTTGACACTCAAAATTTCACTCAAGTTTGTGGGATTGTGTGGCAAACATGCAAGCTTGGTTAAACCATATATTGACACTCAATATTCCACTGACTCAAACATAGATTTTTCCATTAGATGAAGTCAATATTTTGACTTTCTTTATTTTAATTCAACAATTAATATTAATAATTAATTTCAAATTAAATTAACATTAAAGGATTAATTAAACAATTTAATTAATATTTAACATTAAATCAAATGTCAATCCCAATCAATTCCGACAATTAAGATATGCAAGCCTTATTTAAATATCTCCAATTCTCTCTTTTTGTTTAATTCATGATTAAAACAAAATGCGGTTAAATATATCTTATATATTTAGCGTATATTCCCTAATTTGAATTCGAACACTTTGAACTCACTCGTCACACTGTTATAAGGTTTAGTCCGATATGAACTAGCATGGGGACTTAATGGACCTACAGATCATGGGCTCCAACGATTCGAGATTAGCCGACTAAACTCATTAACCTTGTTAACCAACATTTGTTAACTACTAGGACGCTCCACTATAGCCTAGTAGTTGCACTCCTCTCACTATAGATACTGTTCATTTGATATAACCATGATTAGTAAGTCAATCCTTCACAGGTTGTTCGTAACTAGAGCTGGGTCAATTTACCGTTTTACCCCTAACTTACTTCTTGTTCCTTAAGTCCCACTAATCCTCTACTGAACGATTGTTTTGTGATCCAACCACCAAACCGAATCCCAATTGGGCCAATGAGAGGGTGGGGCCCCTTGTTCAAGACCTGGAGTCAGTACTTAAGGGAACAACCTCTCTACTATCCCTAAAAGCGGGTAGGAGTGAATTCAATCTTAACACCCTATGTCTCCAGCTATTCACCTAGTCTTACCCCTGAAATGGGAGGCTTATTTAGTCAGCGAACTCAGGCCACTCTAACCCATGCAAATCTAAGGATAATTCCGAATAAACAAGAGTTCATAGTGAACTCAGGATTAAGATCGAGTTACTTAGGTCATCGAATGAAAAAATCAGTCTCAACAGTAAACAACATTATAAAGTGAGAGTGGTTTTCTTCATGGTCCTATCTTATGCAATACTCATTGCATAGGACGCCCCCACTCACATGTCTCCACGTGTACAATTTAGTGATCACAATGTTTATATCATATACAAAAGTGGACCGCATCCATAGTGTCCTCAGAATAAGGTACTCGGCCTTATCCCTGTACTATAGATCATTTTGACTATATACTTGAACTTGATCCACTCTTTTGTCTCTATATGTAGTTCAAGTAATCATACTATAGCTAGAGTGCTATTAGTTTATTGGATTTAGATTAATGATCGTAAAATTCACTTTATTCAATAACAATCTTTACTGAATAATCATCAATAATAACTTTATTGAAAACAGAATATGTTTTTGTTTAAAAATTATGAGTTTTAGGACATAAAGCCAACAAACTCCCACTTGTACTAAAACTCTAATGGGGTTTATTAATGTTGAGTAGAGAGAAAGATATAAATACAATGAACTAGGGCATCACATACTCATGCATTTTCTCCCACTTGCCCTAGATTACATAACTCTTAGTCCTAGACTCACTATGTGCCCTTCAAACACTTTAGCAGCGAGGGGCTTTGTAAATGGATCAGCAATGTTGTGCCCTGAAGCTATCTGTGTGACGATCACATCTCCTTGTTGCACTATCTCCCTTATGAGATGATATTTGCGCTCAATATGTTTTCCTCGCTTATGGCTTCTTGGTTCTTTGGACTTTGCAACTGCTCCACTGTTATCACAATAAAGAGTGATAGGCAGATGCATATTTGGAACGACTTTCAAATCAATTAAGAACTTCCTAAGCCATACTGATTCTTTCGCTGCTTCACAAGCAGCAACATACTCAGCCTCCATGGTGGAATCAACAATGCAACCTTGATTTATGCTTTTACATATTATTTCTCCTCCGTTCAGAGTGAAAACAGATCCCGATGTCGATTTCCTCGAATCTATATTGGTTTGAAAATCTAAGTCAGTGTACTCTGTAAGGATTAGATCCTTTGTGCCGTACTTTAGCATATAGTCCCTCGTTCTTCTAAGATACTTGAGGATATTTTTAACGACAGTCCAATGAGCATGTCCCGGATTGGACTGATATCTGCTGACAATTCCTGCAGCATAGTAGGTAGTCTTATCTACCTAACTTTAACTTGGCTTGATATTTATTATGCAGTTGGAGTCATGAGTCGGTACATGCAAAGTCCAAAGAAGCCTCATTTGGCTCAATGGATCTTGATATATGTCAAAGGTACAATTGACTATGGTCTTCTGCACAAAAGAAGCAAAGACTGCAAGTTAGTTGGATATTGTGATGTTGACTATGCAGGAGACCATGATACTCGGAGATCAACCACTGGGCATGTGTTCAAGTTTGGTTCGGGAACAATTTCTTGGTGTACCAAAAGGCAACCAACAGTATCATTGTCAACTACTGAAGTAGAGTATAGAGCAGCAACTGGAGCAGCTCAGGAAAGTACATGGCTGAACCTCTTGATGAAAGATTTGCACCAAAAAATAGACTATCTAATATCACTTCATTCCGACAATCAATCTGCGATTCGCCTAGCAGAAAATCCGGTGTTGCATGCTAGAACAAAGCATGTAGAGGTACACTAACATCTCATTAGAGAGAAAGTCTTGAAGGAAGAAGTCGAGATGCGACAGATCAAGACAGGTGACCAAGTAGCAGACTTGTTTACAAAAGGGCTTAATACGGGCAAACGTGAGAGCTTTCGCTGTCAGCTCAACATGGTGCAACGAATGAAGACAAGTGTTGAGGGGCAGTGTTAAAATATCATCACTAGCCCAATAATTGTATGAGCTCATATATATATATATTTTAGAAAAATGATTTAGGTAGGTTAGGAGTAAAGATACTGTCTAAAATGATTCAGCTATTTTAGGAATAAATATACAAAATATTTTTTTTAGAGATATTTTAGGAAAAAGGTTGAGATATTTCAGGAATAAATTGTGTGACCTCCCTTCTAAATACCCTCCACCCTACCTAGGTTTTCATCCCAAAAAATATAAAACAAGAGTATTCTACAAAGTGTGTTGTAATCTCTTTTCAATTTGTGTTAATAAAAAGTGCAAATGTTTTTCACATAGAATTTTGTTCAACAATATTATTTATTAACTCAATGTCGAAAACTCACCTAGGTTGAATTGGACTTAGAGAAGCAGATCTAAGCTAGTTCCGAGGATAATTTGTAACTCGACGTAGTACAACAAATTAATAACTTCACTAATAGCTTGATTGGATGAATGGTTTGATGCATGAACAACATGTGTGTTGTTCCATGGGGGGATCTATCCGTTTAGCATATCACAGCATGGCCTTAGATAGTTTTTTGGTTCGGGCAAGATTGGATGTGTAGTACTTGTATGCACATAGCCCATGTATGTGAGAATGGACCCATTAGGTGGGCTCAGACAATGTAACGCAAGAACAAAAAAACAAATAAAAAAAAAAAGAAAAAAAAAAGTGGGGGGCTAAGTCAATTGAGGGGCAAAAATGTCATTTTGCCCCTCCAGCCATAATAGGGGTCCAAGGAGAACCCCGTCAGATCCCCTGCAAAAGAAAGAAGGAGATAGAGAGAAACTGGAGAGAAGTCAGCCGGGAAGATTAACGGACCACCGCCGGAATCCATCCTTAGACGAGACTCGTACAAGGATTGAGAGGCTAGCAAGGTCGACGCTCCGTCAGGACCCAAGAACATTTCGCGAGGTAAGGTTTCTGAACGACATTTCTCAGATCTGAGTCTTTCCTACGTGAATCAATCCTAAAATGCTGAAATCTTCACCTAGGAACAACTCACGCACGGTCTGTGAAGAAGTTTGGCCGAGACCTCAACCCAAAGGTAGAGATCCGAGAGTCGTCCCAGAACGGTGAGCGAACTTCCGACATTCTTAACTCGTTCAGTAGTCAAGCAAAAAATTATAAAAAAAATGCTAGGACGTAGCCCGTAAAACGATCTAGAACTTTGCCAAAGGAATCATATCGATCCGATCTACGGATCGAAAGATATGAAAATCGGAAAAGGGGTCTGTGTTTCGGTTTTCAGAGGACAGAGAAGAAAGAAGAAAGAAAGAAAGAAAAAAAAGGGGCGGCCGGCGAGCGGCAGAGGGCGGCGACAGGCGCCGGACACGCGTCGACCATCGGCTAGAGCAACGCAGCTCCAGCAAGGCGTCGACACGTGTCGCCTGCAAGACGAGCCGAACCGCAAATGCGAGCCGACCAGACCGGCCGACCCACAACTACGCGGAAGCGGACGCGCGTGGCAGGCGCACGTGCAGCCTGCGACTGACGCCTTCCCGAACGTGTGACCACGCACTACTAGCGCGCTGCTGGTGTGTAAGCTGCGTGGAATGGCCAATTTGGCCTGGTTGTTTTCTGTTTGCCCGATTTTTGTCCCGGTTCCAGTTCTAATACTGTTCTTACGTTTATAGGGACCTAATTTAAAGAAATCAGTATTTTTGGACACCTCACGGGCAAAGAAACGCTAGCAAAAAGGGCATGCGTCAACCAGGTAAGTCACCACCCGATATTTAGAAAGAAATACTTGTAGGATTTGCTTGGATTGCATGCATGTTAGTAGTTTTGCTTCAGGTTAGCTCTCCATGTAAATTATTAGTCAGATTAATTGTTATAATTGTATTGGGTGAATTACATGAGTGTTGCTGTATGCTTTATGCTTCCGCCGTATGTATGCATGCGTTTAATTTATGTTAGAATTGTGTATGCCGTGTTCCGGGTGCTTGATGGACGAATTTTCCCCATTAAGCGTGAACTTCGTGCTCTGGGTGCTTGATGGAGGTCAACACCCCATTGAGCCGGTATGCCTAGTTTGCATGAATTACATACTATGATGTTAGAAGAAGGTTGCATGCACACTCTGTTAATTGCTAGGGCCCATTTCTATGATAGGCTTAAGGGATTACTGTTAGTAGCGATATGTCGCTCTAGCCAGACTTAATTTTCCCTTAGGAACTTAGCGGTTTACCACGACAACAAGGTATCTCGGAGTGTTCATAGATTGCTAGCGTGAGAACGGTATCTATAGCTTTGTGGGAGGACCAAGGGTCCCTGATCAATCCTTACTGCTCTTAGCCATTTCGCATGGGAAATGTGTCCCCACGTCGTACAGCCCATTAGCAGCATGGGAACGGGTTGGGTCGCGCCCCCCATAGGGTGACTATATGGGCGTAGGGGTATTCAGCACACCCCTAGGCTAAGTACCATGTAGTCCTAGATAGCCATGTAGAGGTAGTGCCTCATAGAGAGATACCGACCATATAAGCTTGGCGTAAGAAACCTCTAGGCGTTTAATGAATGGACGATGAACTAGTGAAACCCAAGGGGCAAGCCTCAAGGGACTAAGATTAGAACCAGATGTCCTAGAACCGAATTAGGAAACCGTGGGAACCTATTAAATTAGGATGCGAAGAGAGGCTACAAGTAGGTGGCTTACTGAGTATAATTTTTATACTCATCCTTGCTATGTTTTCCTTTTTTTTCTGGAGCGCGAGGCATCGCTCAAGGGCGGGCGTGATGGAGGCGGGGATTGTCATAGAGGAATGGGTTGTCCCGGGGCGTCAGTCCAGTCCTTATTTTGTATTTGCATTCTTTCGAAATTTGTTTTGTTTTGTCTGTTTGTTGTCCAAAAACTTTATTGGAATTTAAGGATTTTCTCTACTTCATATTTAAAACACTTCATGCATTCGTGTCTTGTCGCTAGTCATGATCCGTAGTAAAATATTGGGTCGTGACAAATTTAGTATCAGAGCAGCCAGGTTATAGGTCCTGTAGACATTTAGGATAGAGAGTCGTGTCCTCCGTGACTTCGCTCGTCAATCACATGCCGCTCACAACCAGACGTTCTCACGCGACGGAAACATAGAGATAAAGGTTAAGCTAGTACTTATAGAGTATACCATGACCAACTATGGCATTATAATCGCACATTCTGTAGGAGATGTGTCAAGAATGAATTGTAACCATAGTTCTTTTTTCTATTGTGGTAGATAATGACACCAAAGAGACGAGAACCATATTTAGGGCCCGAACCCAGAAGGGGAAGAAGAGAGAAAGTTCAGGATACCTCGGTTCCAACACCTGAAGAGGAACAACCTGAATTTCAGGAGGAGGTTGGGGATACGCCCCAAACTAGCGAGGGGACATAACCACAGCCATCAAGAACAAAAAGACGCCGAAGGAAGGCCAAGGCCCGAAGACTGCTTGATACACCCCCTACTACTCCCTTCTCTGAGGAGGTCCCATCGGGTCCAACCCCATGTACAGCAGTCCTGCTAAACCAGGCACTAGCCATGCCCTCAGTTGAGATGTTTCAGACGTTCATGATGACGTCGATGAGAAATCAGGCTCTGACGAACCAGATGATTCAAACCATGATGTCTAATCAGTCAACAGGGCATGGGGGCAAGGATTCAGAGACTATGACTGTGGAGTCCCGCTACTTAAGCGATTTCTAGAGGCATAAACCGCCTTCCTTTGACGGAGGCAAGGTGGATCCCATTGCCGCCGAGAACTGGCTAGAGGCCATAGAAACGGCCTTCCATTTTATGAACTGCTCGCCAAAGTATGAGGTCCATTGTGGGACATATATGCTGAAAGGAGAGGCGCACTTCTGATGGAAGGGTGCTCAGAAGAACATTACACCACAAGGAGAATTTATTACGTGGTGCCAGTTTAAAGATGCGTACCTCCACAAATACTACCCAATCACTACCAGAGTGAAAATGCAGGCAACATTCCTTGCACTGAAATAGGGAGACAGATTAGTGGAGGAATATGACTTGGAGTTTAATAGGTTGGCAAGGTTTTCTCCAGCCTATGTTAGGGCGAGCGATTTATCGCTGACCTGAGGGAGGAACTAAGGGGGAATGTTGCATCCCAGTCATCCTTCGTCTATACGAAAGCTCTTCAAGTAGCGACCCTGCTCGACTCGCCCCGCACCGACAAGCTGCAGTTGGGAATAGCTCAACCATCCCACACTGCAGCCCAGGGAAGGGTGACAGACCCTAGCCACCCCAGAACTGGTAGATCGCCCCGTGGCCACACTGATAAACGAAGAAGGGCCCCGATACAGAACAGGACCCTTTGTCCTAACTCTCAGCGTCCTCACACGGGGGAATGCAGAGCAGGAACAGGTGCCTGCTATAGATGCGGCCAGGTAGGGAACTTTGCAGTAGATTGCCCTCAGAGGAATGATCAGCGTGTCAACTGACCTGCAGTACAGCATCAGAGGGGCCAAGCTGCTCAACAACAGCAGGGGCGAGCTGTAGGCCATGCAACAACAGCCAGGCAAGTTAACCAGCCTGACGCAGTTGTTACAGGTACGCTACCCGTATTTGGTCATCTTGCTTTAGTATTGTTTGATTTGGGTTCGACACATTCATTCGTATCTGAAGAGTTTGTAGAGCTAGCACATCTAGAGAAAGAACTATTAGAAATTACCCTATCAGTGTCCACCCCTGCTCACGAGCTGTTGCTAGCTGCCCATAGGGTTAAGGGAGGTGGTATAACAATATCAGGACGTGTCATCGAAGCTACACTGATAGTGTTAAACATGCAAGACTTCGATGTCATCTTGGGTATGGATTGGCTAGGCGAGAATCGCGTTTTGATAGATTGCGAGACTCGAGTAGTAACTTTCAGGCTCCCGCCAGGGGACAACTTTACCTACAAAGGAGCCACTTCCAAGGGTGTCCCAAGCGTCATAACATCGTTAAGGGCTAGGAAGCTGATTCGTAGTGGCGCAAGTGCATTCCTAGGCAACGTGACCTTAGACAATAGTAACAAACAAATAACCTCATCGGTACACATCGTCAGGGAGTTCGTAGATGTCTTTCCGGAGGATCTGCCAGGTTTGCCCCCAGCTAGGGAAGTCGATTTTGGGATCGATTTAGAACCAGGAACTGTGCCGATCTCCAAGGCACCTTACAGGATGGCACCTACAGAACTTAGGGAATTGAAGGAACAGTTACAGGAGCTGTTGGATAAGGGTTTCATCCGGCCTAGTGTATCACCCTGGGGAGCCCCTGTTCTGTTTGTCAAAAAGAAGGACGGGTCCATGCGGTTGTGTATTGATTACAGAGAATTAAACAAGGTCACTATAAAGAATAGGTATCCTCTCCGAGAATTGACGACCTGTTTGATCAGCTACAGGGAGCAACAGTCTTCTCCAAAATTGACCTAAGGTCGGGGTATCATCAGTTGAGGGTCAGAGAAGGGGATATACCCAAGACAGCGTTCAGAAGTCGTTATGGACATTACGAGTTTTTCGTTATGTCCTTTGGCCTTACCAATGCACTAGCAGTATTCATGGAACTAATGAACAGGGTGTTTAAGGAATTCTTAGACACCTTTGTCATAGTGTTCATCGACGACATTCTGGTATACTCTAAGTCAGAGGCAAATCATGAAATACAACTAAGAAAAGTCTTGACAATACTAAGAGCCCAGCAGTTGTATGCCAAGTTCTCTAAGTGTGAGTTTTGGTTGTCTGAAATTGCATTTCTGGGTCACGTGGTGTCAAGCAAGGAGATTACGGTGGACCCAGCTAAGATAGAAGCAGTGATGAGGTGGCCACAGCCGACCACAGTCATAGAGGTGAGGAGTTTCTAGGGCTAGCTGGATATTACAGAAGATTCGTTTAGGATTTCTTCAAAATTTCCTCAGCGCTAACACAGCTAACCAAGAAGGGCAAGCCCTTTGCTTGGACTCCAGCTTGTGAACAGAGTCTCCAGGAACTCAAGAAGAGGTTGGTAACCGCACCAATCCTTATAGTTCTAGACGGGTCAGGTAATCTCGCGGTGTACAGTGATGCATCAGGGAAAGGTTTAAGATGTGTGCTCATGCAGAATGGTAAGGTGATAGCGTATGCTTCTCAACAACTGAAGGAATATGAACGAAACTACCCAACGCATGACCTCGAGTTAGCAGCGGTAGTATTTGCTCTAAAAACGTGGCGGCATTACCTGTATGGGAAAAAAGTACAAGTCTCCACCGATCTGTAGAAACGAAGCAGAAACAAAAAAAAGAAAAAAAAAGAAATGAAGCAGAAACACAAAAAAATGGAGAATTTTGAGAAGGGAAAAATTAGAAAAAAAGAAACAAAGGAAAGATCACAGATTTTGGGAGACAAGAATTGGAGATGACCTTCACTTCAAGCAGATTTAATAGGAATGGAAAGAGACCGAAAAGGAATCGGTAAGTTAGATCTCATTTTCTTTTATCTTTTGCCAGAGATAGAAAAGTTATCTTAGATCTCCTTTTCAATTATTTAGATTTTTGGATATCGGATCGAAAATCAAAATTGATTGAAAATGGCTCTGTGAATTTTACTGAGGAAAATTAAAATAGATTGAAAATGACTTCTCGAATTGGATAGTCATTTGGGAGAGAGGAGAAAACAGAATAGATTGAAAATAGATTCGTTGATAGTAGTTTTTAGGAAAGAGAAGAAAACAGAATAGATTGAAAATAGATTTGTTGATAGTAGTTTTTAGGAAAGAGAAGAAAACATAATAGATTGAAAAAGGAAAGAGAAGAAAATAGAATAGAAAATGGCTTCCGTTGATGAGAGTAGTTTTTTTAGGAAAGAGAAGAAAAAAAAAATTGAAAATGGCTTCTGTTAATGGATAGTCATACTAGAGAGGAGAAGAAAAGAGAATTGATTGAATATTATTTTATAATTGCATAGTCATTCATATGAAAGAAAAAGAAGACAGAGAGGAGAAACAAAAGTGTACAACAGAGAAAAGGAAAATGGAAGATGTGAGAAATTATTATTATTTGTACCAAGAGAATATAATATTATAACAAACCATAGTTGGATTGAATGATTGAATGATTGAAGCACCATGAAATAATATTGACATATTTTCAATTTAAGTTTTACTACCCAACCAAAATTTAGAAACAATGAAAACGTGGAATTCGATTTTTTTTTACTGAGACCGTTTTAGAGCTGTATTTCACATTGTTAGTTGGATTATTAATTAGAATGTGAAATGCTAACGAAAGGTGACAAATGGTTCGATATGAAGCGAACTCTAGCAACCTTTGGAGCAGCTCTCGAGGAACCGGAGCTTACGTTAATTAAATTAGGGAATACTTCGACTAAGGCCAACCAGATAAGTGGCCTTACTATAGGATAGGCTAAAAAATTGTATGAGTTATGATGTTGTATGAACTATGTCGTACGATGCGGTATATGAGTTATGATGATGTATGACTTATGATGATGTGTGGGTTATGATACCTGATGATGTGCTCAGTATATATATATATATTTTTTTTTATGAATGTCGTACTTGATATGTTTGATGCACTTTGTGGTAATATGATGAGTATGATGATTGTGTGACCTTTACCTTAATATGATGATGTTTTCCAGAGAAGAAGTTGTTTTAAACGTTTTTTGAAATTTACGTTATCAATTATGTTCATGTAAGAGTTATATTTCCGCATTATAGATGAGCATGAGACGTTAGTAGCGACTCTGAGTATGTGGAAATTTAGGGTCGTTACATTAAATCTTTCATCTTTGTTTATAAACCATACTTCTTTGAGATGCTACTTAAAATGAGGTACAACATGTATGAGATTGAGATGCTGGAAGAGGATCTAAAGAAGTTCCAAGACTCTAGCATAAACCGTTTTCTGGATCCTTTGAAATGAACAGCCTTAGCATTCAAGGGCATGCTGTGGAATTGACCTGCACCATCAAAAGGTGTCCAATTGTACAAGGTGCACGTTATGGAAAGTACCTAATCACCATTAATTTCTTCTGTGAAGTTTTCTGCTATGCTAAATTTTCTTGCATCAAATGAGCGATTTGAACTCCTAACCCATGCAAGAAAAATTGATCTCCAAGCATTCGTGATGTTTTCATGAATTTTAAACGGTGTATCTTCAATAATTTTGGAGGAAAGCCTTAGCCCTTAAAGTTCCATCTTGAATACCTCTCATAGCCATAAACCCTGAATTCAAAGGTTGTGTTTGTTGCACCCAAATGCCATAACTAAAGTGCTATGATACCAATTGTTATAGTAGAAACAGAAACAAGATCGATCACACTCACACACCTACAAACATAAATTGAACAAATAGAAACAAAGATTTACGTAGTTCAAAAAGAAGAAAGTCTCATACATCCACGAGAAGTAGTCAATCACAATAACTAGAGTGTTTACAAGTGTATTCATGAACCAAGTTTTCATGACAATTCTCAATAATCTCCACCTTTAAAGAAGATCTCCAAGCAGATAACCTGCTTTTGCTATCATCAATCAAACCGACTATTTCTTCCGTCCAATCTTGATCAACTCTATGTAATGCTGTCACTTTTCCAACCACCTCTGTCAACATATTCATATGATCATTAGCAATTCCAATTTTAAATAAACGATTGTCCCTTCAATAACAAGTTCTCTAACAAAATGAAATAAGACACGAATATGCTTGGTTCAAGGATGATGAACTTTGTTCTTCGACAAACAAACATCACTCTAGCTATCACAAAACATCTTTACGTGTTCGTGAGAAATACCCAAGTCATTAACCATACAATGCATCCAAATGTTTTTTTAAAGGCTTCAGTCACCATCATATATGCTTCGGTAGTAAACAATAAAACAGTAGTCTGTGATATTGAAAGCCAATAAACAGGTCCACTAGCCATAGTGAACAAATAACCGGTAGTGGATCGACGCTTATTAATCTCAACAAGTCTCTTGGAAACAATTGACATGTCACCAAATATAAAAGATCAAATTGATGAACAAGCCATTAACGTGCGGTCTTCAAAATATCTATCTTGCTACCGTCGAATCAAATAAAATTTAAAACATAAAAATGTAATATTTTAAATAAATATACTAAAAGTGAAAAATTAACAACACGGAAATCAATTTAATAATTAACACCATTGTTATAAAAAAAACCATAAACAAAAACTAAACATTGAATCAACACATTACTTTTCAAAACATTGAAAACGCAAGAAAAATGTCAATGGTAAACCTAAGAACTTATTACCCAACAAATTTCAAACCATTATGTTCATTGTTTTCTTCTAACAATAAAATGTTAATTTTAGGGTTTATAGCAAAGTATACCTTAATTTTAACCTTAATTTTAATTGAGAAGCAAATTCTATATAAAAAGAAAAAATGGAAGTTTAGAGAACATATAGAACATATGATGTCAAATAAATCTAATTTGTTTTTGAGAGTGTGCACTCTCATATTCTTTGGATTTCACTTCATAGTCTACGAAACGGATGCTAAAAAAGTTGTTTTCGATATAGACAACACCATTCGAGAAGAGGAATTGACGGACCAAATTGTAAAGCATCCAAAAGGAATATCCATTTCTTCATCTAGATCAAGCCAAAGAACATTATTTCACTGGATGCCTTCTCCACCCCTAGTCTATGTTAGATTGACTGACACCAATATGACTAACTCATCTACCCAAATGTTCATCCCAATTTTAAGGTTATATTAGTGGCCTTCATTCAATGTAACCATGAGTATAATACATATTCAATAATAATAATAAAAAATTAATAGGGAAGGTTATAATTTGCTAGGTTTGAATTTCCTATTTCATATATCTACTTTCATTACATTCTTGACCGTGAAGAACCTAAAGAATAATTTAGTTAAATTTACAACGTAAATAGAAGAAAATATGCCTTACCACTTTATTGAAAAATGAAGAGCATGATTTTTTTTGTTTAGGAATCGCTGCTAAAGCAGGAAATAAAATCATTTGTATTAAATTTCTTTGAATATAACTTAAAAGAGTGTTGAACATATAGTTTCTAGGAAATATGTGTAACATGCATCATCGGTCTCCACATAAAATCAACTAGTCAGACGATCTACCGATCTTCACATTCATCCTTTCAGCATTACAGAGGTCCACATGGGAAAGAAAGAATCACCGTCTAAGAGACCATCCCCTATATCAATACGAAAAAAAAAGTTCAAAATCTCTTTTCCTCACAATTCCATCAATTTGGGTTAGAATATTAAATATCAAACTTATCTATATCAATTTTTGCAAAGAGATTAGCATGAGAATAGACCTAGAATTATTAAACTCCGTCAAAATTAGCTAAAAATGAGATAAGAAGAGACATAAATTAAAAAAAAAAAAAAAAAAAAATAAATAAATGTAGGGAAGAATCTTTGAGTCGGACCCTTTCTTAAAGTATTTGAGGTGAGTATGTCTACTAGTCGATAACTTTAAGTTATTTTTCAGCCAAAAATGGATTTAGTTAATACGGTTAGAAGAGTTGATCATATATTATGTATTAACTCAATCTCAAAAACTCACCTAGGATGAATTGGACTTAGACAAGCAGATTTAACCTAGTTCCGAGGATAATTTGTAACTTGACATTGGAGTACCAACTAAGTGGTTTCACTACTAGCTTGATTGGATGAATGGTTTGATGCATGGACAACGTGTGTGTTGTGGCCCTGCACGTGTTGTGCCATGGGGGGATCTATCCTTTTAACATATCACAACATGGCCTTAAACAGTTTTTTTAGTCCGGGCAAGATTGGATGTGCAGTACTTCTCTTCACATGACCCATGTATGTGAGCATGGACCCACCAGGTGGGCTCGAACACCCCCTGGATCTGGCTCGATGGGCTAGCAATCGCTAACAAGCTCATGTTGAACAGCACAGAGAGAAAGGGTCTGCATAACACCACGCACATAAATATCGAAAATCATAAGTCGTAATGTAAGTATCCCGATGCACGACACAATAATATGCATGAGTTCCTCATAGCATAATCTACCTCATATACACATGACACACTAAAGGTTGAGAGATTTTTGGAATAAATTGTCTGACGTCTATTTTAAATACCCCTCCACCCTACCTAAGTTTTCATCCCAAGAAATATAAACAAGTAGTATTCTACAAGGTTTCTTGTAATCTCTTCTCGATTTGTGTTAAGAAAGAGTACGAGTGTTCTCACAGAGAATAGTGTTCAATAATCTGGTATCAGAGCGAGGTTAGTGTAGGTTGTCTGATCCCTTGAAATTCTTAGTATGCTCTATGGTTGCAGCTTTGTCTTAACTTTCACATCAGAAACGATTTCTTGAGATTATTAGTGAGTAAGTTTATTTTGTGTCCTGAGCAGTCTGTGACTATGCAAGTTTTGTGTCGAAAGAGCCTTTTTGGTATTACTTAGGTATTGCCAAAACGATGGGCAATTTCCAAATCGTTGGAGGAATCAAGAAACTCAACAACAACAACTAAAACACGTGGGCAACATGCATGATGACCTATTTACAAGGACGTGATCTATGGGAGATCGTTGGCGGGAGTAAAACTACGCCGCCAGAGGAGGATCATAATGGCGCCTTACGCAAATGGAGAATCAATGCAGGCAAAGCAATGTTTTCCTTGAAGACCACAATCGAAGAAGAGATGTTAGATCATATTTGGGATGACAAGACACCGAAAGAAGCATGTAACACGTTTGTGATGTTGTTCCCAAAGAAGAACGATACAAGGCTACAACTGCTGGAGATCGAGCTATTATCAATTTCACTACGTGACATGAAGATTGCTCAGTATTTCCACAAAGTGAACTCGATCTGCCGGAAGATTACTGAACTAGACCCGAAGTCTGCAATTGGAGAAGATCGAATGAAGAGGATCATCATCCATGGATTGCGGTTAGAATATAGACGCTTCATTATTGCTGTTCTAGGATGACCCACTCAACCATCATTTGTAAAGTTTGAAAATTTGTTAGCGAGCCCATGGCTAAACAAACGGGAGACATCACATTGAAGGGTGAAGAAGAAGCACTCTACACAAGTGAAAGTCGAAACAATATAAGCCATCTACAAAACGTGGATACAAAAACAGTGACAAAAGAAGAAGTCGTCAAGGAACTGCACAGCCTGAGAGAGCTCAGAAGAATAACAACAATAGTTCAAAAGAGATTTAAAGGTATTTTCTACAATTGCGGGTAGAAGGGCCACATATTCAGAGATTGTTGGTCAAAGAAAAAAAAATCTGTCGAAAGCAATGTGGCATCCTCCGACATGGAGATGGAAGAGGAAGGTACTACATGTCCTACAGTGCATAAGAGTGCAACTCTAGGTCTACAGTGGAGTGATCTATAGTTACTGTATGGAAATTGATTAATTAAAGAGTTTAATTAATTAATTAATTATGTATCATTTGAGCTTACAATATGTATGTCCATAATGTCTTCTTGCTAGCTCATAGTAACGCGCTAAAATGTTCAATTTATTTGAAAAAAAATTTGAAGTGTTCAAATTGATATTTAATATAGCATATATATTAAATATAAAGGAGAAAATAAATGTAATTTGAAATGTCAAATTAGTATTAATATATTAGATATATTAAATAAATAGAGAAAATATATTTAATTAGAAGGTTCAAATTAATACTTAATATATTAGATATGTTAAATATAAATAGAGAAAAATATATTAATTTGACCATTTGAATGGTGAAATTAATATTTAATATATTAGATATATTAATAGAAAGATATATTTATTGTATTAGATACAATTAAATATTAAATCAATTAATGTATTTTGATATATTAAATAAAAATATATTTGAAATTTGAATGAGATTCAAATTAATTAAGTATATATTAGGATATCTTATAATATCTAAATATGATTTGTATGAGGTATTATATCTTAATATATTAAATATGCAAATATATCATTTGGCAAATATTCTCTAAGAGTCCCTATAAATAGGACCCTCGGGTTGAGCCAAAGACACACAATCTCTCCCACTTTCTCTGGAGAATGAAATTACATCTCCAGAGAATTCTCGAAACAAATTTGTTTAAGATCGTTGGGGATGATGGGAGATCATATTGATTATGAGAATGACCGGATCGTTGATGCAGGATGCTCAAACCATATGATTGGCGATCAGAGAAAATTGAAAGACAAGAAAGAGTACAAACGAAGTCGTAAGGAAAGCACAACAAATAACACAGTTGTCAATTGCTAAAATCGGTAATACGACAATCATGCCTGGCAATAAATCTAATCCAGTGTTACATAATGTTTATCATGTACCGGATATAAAGAAAAACTTGTTGTCAGTGAAACAACTAACATTAGAAAACTACGTCTTGTTTGGGCCAGTAGATGTGAAAGTCTATAAAGATATTAAGATAATAGGAAAGCTGACAATAGAAGGGCGAAGAGTGGAGTCCGTTTACGTTCTATCTGCAGAGTCTGCCTATGTTGACAACACCCGGAAGAATGAGACAATAGATCTATGGCATGCAAGATTGGGACATGTTGGCTACCACAAGTTGAAGCTTATTATGGAGAAATTCATGCTCAAAGGTCTAGCTCAACTTGAAGTCAAAGCAGACGTTGTTTGCGCTGGATGTGAATATGGTAAAACTCATCAATTACCATACAAAGAGCTAAAATTCAAAGCAACGAAACCATTAGAGTTAATTCACTCTGATTTGTTCGGTCTAGTCAAACAAGCATCAATCAGTGGAATGCGGTATATGGTGACGTTCATTGACGACTACTCAAGATATCGGTGGATTTTCTTTAAGAACGAAAAGTCTGACACGTTTTCAAAATTTCAAGAATTCAAGATGATGATCGAAGGAGAAGTAGGAGTGAAGATTTGTTGCTTACGTTCAAACAATGACGGAGAATACACGTCAGATGAGTTTGATCAGTATTTACACGAGTGTGGGATATGACGTTAGTTTACATGTGCCAACACGCCACAACAACATGGTGTAGCAGAAAGTAAGAATCGGCAACTTGTAGAAATTTGTCGAAGCATGTTACACGCAAAGAATGTTATACGAAAATTTTGGGTTGAAGCTATGCAAACTGCTGCCCATGTGATCAACAAGCTTCCCCAACCAAGGCTAGGATACGTCTCACCATTTGAGATACTATGGCACATGAAACCTACAATCAGCTACTTCCAAGTATTTGGTTGTGTTTGCTATGTATTTGTGCCTGACCACCTACGTAGCAAGTTTGATAAGAAAGCAATCAAGTGTATATTTGTTGGATATAACAATCAAAGGAAAGGGTGGAAGTGATGTGATCCAACAAGGAATAAATTGTCTGACTCCATTGTAAATACCCTCCACCCTACCTAGGTTTTCATCCCAAAAAATATAAAACAAGAGTACTCTACAAAGTCCGTTGTAATCTCTTTTCGATTTGTGTTAATAAAAAGTGCAAGTGTTTTTCCCATAGAATTTTGTTCAACAATATTATTTATTAACTCAATGTCGAAAACTCACCTAGGTTGAATTGGACTTAGAGAAGCAGATCTAAGCTAGTTCCAAGGATAATTTGTAACTCAACGTAGTACAACCAATTAATAACTTCACTACTAGCTTGATTGGATGAATGGTTTGGTGCATGAACAACGTGTGTGTTGTGCCATGGGGGGACATATCCTTTTAACATATCACAGCATGGCCTTAGATAGTTTTTTAGTTCGGGCAAGATTGGATGTGTAGTATTTCAATGCACATAGCCCATGTATGTGAGCATGGACCCACTAGCTGGGCTCACACACCCCGTGGATCTGGCTCGTCCGGCTAGTACTCGCTAACGAGTTCTTGTTGAATACCACAGAGTGAAAGGGTCTGCATAATATCATAACGCACATAAATATCAAAAATCATAACTCGTAATGTAAGTATCCCGATGCACATGACACATTAATATGCATGAGTTCCTCGTAGCATAATCTATGATATAAGACAAACCTCCATTTATCTATAATATAGGTGAATTATGCTTTCATAATTCCTGTACGTTCAATCGTATGTTACATAGATTTCATGGCATGGTCTTTCGAGGTTTATACATCATAGATTTTCGATAACATATAACCCTTATACAACACTACATGATCACAAAATAGAATAGCTTATCATAACATAACATCGCATAACATGACATAAGTTATTAAATGGCACGCGTCATCATACATGCTACAATTCGTCAAACCGAGTCAATAGTAGAACCAATTACTTATTTAGTCTAGGTTGGAGTTACCAATTATTCTTGGTACTAGCTTGAATCTGCTCCTCAATGATCAATTCAACTTTAAATCTATCATCTTGGTTTATAAACCATACTTCTTTCAGATGCTACTTAAAATGAGGTACAAAATGTATGAGATTGTGATGCTGGAAGAGGATCTAAAGGAGTTCCTAGACTCTAGCTTAAACCGTTTTCTAGATCTTTTGAAATGAACAACCTTAGCATTCAAGGGCATGTTGTGGAATTGACCTGCACCCTCACGAGGTGTCCAATTATATAAGGTGCACGGTATGAAAAGTACCTAAACGCCATTAATTTCTTCTGTGAAGTTTTCTGCTATGCTAAATTTTCTTGCATCAAATGAGCGATTTGAACTCCTAACCCATGCAAGAGCAAATTGATCTCCAAGCATTCGTGATGTTTTCGTGAATTTTAAACGGTATATCTTCAATAATTTTGGAGGAAAGCCTTAGCCCTTAAAGTTCCATGTCGAATACCTCTCACAGCCATAAACCCTGAATTCAAAGATTGTGTTTGTTGTACCCAAATTCCATAACAAAATGATAGAATACCAATTGTTGTAATAGAAACAGAAATCTACGTAATGCTGGCAACCACCTGTGTCAACATATTGATATGATCATTAGGAGTTTCAATTTTAAATAAACGAACCCTTCATTAACAATTTCTCGAACAAAATGAAATCAGACATGAATATACTTGGTTGACAAACAAACATAACTCTGGCTATCAAAAAAATATGGAAAACACAATTTAGAAACTAGTAACAAAAATGTCAATTATGGACCTTAAAACTTATTACCAATTAAATTTCAAACCGTTTATTGTTTTTTTCTAACAATAAAATGTTAATTTTAGGGTTTATGGCAAACGGGACCTTAATTTTAATTGAAAAGCAAATTCTATATAAAAAAGGAAGAAATGGAAGTTTAGAGATCATATTTTATAGAAATATGATGTCTAATGTGTTTTTAAGAGTCGGTACTCTCATTTTCTTTGAAGTGCACTTTATAGTCTACGAAACGGATGCTAAAACAGTGGTTGAAGTCGATGTAGACGACACCATTCGAGAAAAGGAATTGACGGACCAAATTGTAAAGCATCCAAAAGGAATATCCATTTCTTCATCTAGATCAAGCCAAAGAACATTATTTCACTTGACCCCTCCTCCACCCGTCGTCCTTAGAATGTTACCGAAAGGCGTACCCATTCCTCCATCTGGGCCGAGTAAAAGGCATAATCACTACCCACTTTCTCTACCGCATGCTTCATCTGTCATTTTAAATAAACAATTTAAGATGAATTTTAGAATGTTGTCGAAAGGCGTACCCATTCCTTTGTTTGGGTCAAGTAGAAGGCATAGCGACTACCCACCTCCTCCACCGCATGCTTCATCTGTCATTTTAAAAGGTGTATCCATTCCTCCGCCTGGGCCAAGTCAAAGTATTCTACAAAGTGCCTTGTAATCTCTTTTCGATTTGTGTAACATGCATCCGTGGTCTCCAGATAAAATCAACCCTACCTAGGTTTTCATCCCAAGAAATATAAAACAAGAGTATTCTACAAAGTGCCTTGTAATCTCTTTACGATTTGTGTTAATAAAGAGTGCGAGTGTTTCTCACATAGAATTTTGTTCAACAATATTATGTATTAACTCAATGTCGAAAACTCACCTACGTTGAATTGGACTTAGAGAAGCAGATCTAAGCTAGTTTCGAGGATAATTTGTAACTCGACATAGTACAACCAATTAATAACTTCACTACTAGCTTGATTGGATGAATAGTTTGATGCATGAACAACGTGTGTGTTGTGAACCTGCACGTGTCTTGCCGTGGGGGGACCTATCCTTTTAACATATCACAGCATGGCATTAGACAGATTTTTAGTTCGGGCAAGATTGGATGTGTAGTACTTCTATGCACATAGCCCATGTATGTGAGCATGGACCCACTAGGTGGGCTCACACACCCCCTGGATCTGGGTCGTCCGGCTAGCACTCCCTAACGAGTTCTTGTTGAATACCACAGAGTGAAAGTCTGCATAACATGATAACGCACATAAACGTCAAAAATCATAAATCGTAATGTAAGTATCCCGATGCACATGACACACTAATATGCATGAGTTTCTCGTAGCATAATCTATGATATAAGACAAACCTACATTTATCTATAACATAATAAATCGGTGAATTATGCTTTCATAATTCCTATACGTTCAATGGTATGTAACATAGCTTTCATGGCATGGTCTATGGAGGTTTATACATCATAGACTTATTTTAAGTATTTGGTCATAGCTTTCATAATTCCTGTACGTTCAATAGTATGTAACATAGCTTTCATGGCATGGTCAATAGTAGAACAAATTACTTAGTTGGTCTAGGTTGCATAACGTCGCATAACATGACATGACTTATTAAATGGCACGCGTCATCATACATACTACAATTCATCAAACCGAGTCAATAGTAGAAACAATTACTTAGTTGGTCTAGGTTGGAGTTACTAATTATTCTTGGTACTAGCTTGAATCTGCTCCTCAACGATCAATTCAACTTTAAATCTTTCATCTTTGTTTATAAACCATACTTCTTTGAGATGCTACTTAAAATGAGGTACAACATGTATGAGATTGGGATGCTGGAAGAGGATCTAAAGAAGTTCATGGATTCTAGCATAAACCGATTTCTGGATCCTTTGAAATGAACCGCCTTAGCATTCAAGGGCATGCTGTGGAATTGACCTGCACCCTCAAAAGGTGTCCAATTGTGCAAGGTGCACGTTATGGAAAGTACCTAATCACCATTAATTTCTTCTGTGAAGTTTTCTGCTATGCTAAATTTTCTTGCATCAAATGAGCGATTTGAACTCCTAACCCTCCTAACCCATGCAAGAGCAAATTGATCTCCTAGCATTCGTAATGTTTTCATGAATTTTAAACGATATATCTTCAATATTTTTGGAGGAAAGCCTTAGCCCTTAAAGTTCCATCTCGAATACCTCTCACAGGCATAAACCCTGAATTCAAAGGTTGTGTTTGTTGTACCCAAATGCCATAACTAAAGTGCTATGATACCAATGGTTGTAGTAGAAACAGAAACAAGATCGATCACACTCACACACCTACGAACATAAATTGAACAAATAGAAACAAAGATTTACGTAGTTCGAAAAGAAGAAATTCTCATACATCCACGTGAAGTAGTCAATCGCAATAACTAAAGTGTTTACAAGTGTATTCATGAACCAAGTTTTCATGACAATTCTCAACAATCTCCACCTTTAAAGAAGATCTCGAAGCAGATAACCTGCTTTTGCTATCACCAATCAAACCGACTATTTCTTCCGTCCAATCTTGATCAACTCTATGTAATGCTGTAACTTTTCCAACAAGTTCTCTAACAATTGTCCCTTCAATAACAAGTTCTCTAACAAAATGAAATAAGACACGAATAATCTTGGTTCAAGCATGATGAACTTTGTTCTTCGACAAACAAACATCACTCTAGCTATCACAAAACATCTTTACGTGTTCGTGAGAAATACCCAAGTCATTAACGATACAATGCATCTAAATGTTTTTTTAAAGGCTTCAGTGACCATCATATATGCTTTGGTAGTAAACAATAAAACAGTAGTCTGTAATATTGAAAGCCAATAAACAGGTCCACTAGCCATAGTGAACAAATAACCGGTAGTGGATCGACGCTTATTAATCTCCACAAGTCTCTTGGAAACAATTGACATGTCATCAAATATAAAAGATCAAATTGATGAACAAGCCATTAACGTGCGGTCTTCAAAATATCTATCTTGCTACCGTCGAATCAAATAAAATTTAAAACATAAAAATGTAATATTTTAAATAAATATACTAGAAGTGAAAAATTAACAACACGGAAATCAATTTAATAATTAACACCATTGTTATAAAAAAAAACCATAAACAAAATTAAACATTGAATAACACATTACTTTTGAAAACATTGAAAACACAATTTAGAAGCGGCAAGAAAAATGCCAATTGTGAACTTAAAGAACTTATTACCAAACAAATTTCAAACAATTCTGTTTATTGTTTTCTTCCAACAATAAAATGTTAATTTTACGGTTTATAGCAAAGCAGGACCTTAATTTTAACCTAAATTAAGAAGCAAATTCTATATAAAAAGAAAAAATGGAAGTTTAGAGAACATAATAGAACATATGATGTCAAATAAATCTAATTTATTTTTGAGAGTGTGTACTCTCATATTCTTTGGATTGCACTTCATAGTCTACGAAACCGATGCTAAAAAAGTGGTTGAAGTCGATGTAGACGACACCATTCGAGAAGAGGGATTGACAGACCAAATTGTAAAGCATCCAAAAGGAATATCCATTTCTTCATCTAGATCAAGCCAAAGAACATTATTTCACTTGACCCCTCCTCCACCCATCGTCCTTAGAATGTTATCGAAAGGCGTGCCCATTCCTCCATCTGGGCTGAGTCAAAGGACGTCAGACTATCCACCTCCTCCAATGCGTGCATCATCTCACATTTTAAACAAACAATCTAAGATCAATTCTGGGATGTTACCAAAAGGCGTACCCGTTCCTCCGTCGGGGCCGAGTCAAAGGACGTCAGACTATCCACCTCCTCCACCACATGCATCATTTGTCATTTTAAACAAACAATCTAAGATCAATTTTGGAATGTTACCGAAAGGTGTACCCATTCCTCCGTCTGGGCCGAGTCAAAGGACGTCAGACTATCCACCTCCTCCACCGCGTGCATCATCTGTCATTTTAAACAAACAATCTAAGATCAATTTTGGAATGTTACCGAAAGGTGTACCCATTCCTCCGTCTGGGCCGAGTCAAAGGACGTCAGACTATCCACCTCCTCCACCGCGTGCATCATCTGTCATTTTAAACAAACAATCTAAGATCAATTTTGGAATGTTACCGAAAGGTGTACCCATTCCTCCGTCTGGGCCGAGTCAAAGGACGTCAGACTATCCACCTCCTCCACCGCGTGCATCATCTGTCATTTTAAACAAACAATCTAAGATCAATTTTGGAATGTTACCGAAAGGTGTACCCATTCCTCCGTCTGGGCCGAGTCAAAGGACGTCAGACTATCCACCTCCTCCACCGCATGCATCATCTTTCATTTTAAACAAACAATCTAAGATCAATTTTGGAATGTTACCGAAAGGTGTACCCATTCCTCCGTCTGGGCCGAGTCAAAGGACGTCAGACTATCCACCTCCTCCACCGCGTGCATCATCTGTCATTTTAAACAAACAATCTAAGATCAATTTTTGAATGTTACCAAAAGGTGTACCCGTTCCTCCATCCGTGCCGAGTCAAAGGACGCCAGACTATCCACCTCCTCCACCACGGGCATCATCTCACATTTTAAACAGACAATCTACAATCAATTTTGGGATGTTGCCAAAAGGCGTACCCGTTCCTCCATCTGGGTTGTGTCAAAGGGCGTCAGACTATCCACCTCCTCTGCCGCATGCATCATTTGTCATTTTAAACAAACAATCTAAGATCAAATTTGGAATGTTATCGAAAGGTGTACCCATTCCTCCGTCTGGGCCGAGTCAAAGGACGTCAGACTATCCACCTCCTCCACCGCGTGCATCATCTGTCATTTTAAACAAACAATCTAAGATCAATTTTGGAATGTTATCGAAAGGTGTACCCATTCCTCCGTCTGGGCCGAGTCAAAGGACGTCAGACTATCCAACTCCTCCACCGTGTGCATCACCTATCATTTTAAGCAAACAATTTAAGATCAATTTTGGAATGTTACCAAAAGGTGTACCCATTTCTCCGTCTGCGCCGAGTCAAAGGACGTCAGACTATCCTCCTCCTCCACCGCATGCATCACCTGTCATTTTAAGCAAACAATCTAAGATCAATTTTGGAATGTTACCAAAAGGTGTACCCATTTCTCCGTCTGCGCCGAGTCAAAGGACGTCAGACTATCCTCCTCCTCCACCGCATGCATCACCTGTCATTTTAAGCAAACAATCTAAGATCAATTTTGGAATGTTACCAAAAGGTATACCCATTCTTCCATCTAGGCCAAGTCAAAGGACGTCAGACTATCTTCCAACTCCACCGCATGCATCATCTGTCATTTTAAACACACAATCTAAGATCAATTTTGGAATGTTACCAAAAGGTGTACCCATTCCTCCGTCTTGGCCGAGTCAAAGGACTTCAGACTATCCAGTTCTTTGGCCAAAAATCAACTTTGGAATGTTACCGAAAGGTGTACCCATTCCTCCGTCTGGGCCGAGCCGAAGAACATCCGTCCATCCTCCTCCTACACCACATACTCCTTCCATTACACTACGGATATAATCTAAGATTTATTTTGGGATGCATCCTTAAAAACTTATAACACCATCTATGCTAGGTTGACTGACACCAATATGACTAACTCATCTACCCAAACTATGAGTATAATACATATTCAATAATAATAATAAAAATTAATGGGGAAGGTAATAATTTGACCGGTTTGAGTTTCCTATTTCATATATCTACTTTCATTACATTGTTGACCGTGAAGAACCTAAAGAATAATTTAGTTAAATTTACAACGTAAATAGAAGAAAATATGCTTTACCACTTTATTAAAAAATGAAGAGCATGATTTTTTTTTTTGTTGAGGAATCGCTGCTAAAGCAGGAAATCAAATCGTTTGTATTAAATTTCTTCGAATATAACTTAAAAGAGTATTGAATATATAGTTTCTAGGAAATATGTGTAACATGCATCATCAGTCTCCATATAAAATCAACTACATTCATCCTTTCAGCATTACGGAGGTCCACATGGGAAAGAAAGAATCACCATCTAAGAGACCATCCCCTATATCAATACGAAAAAAAAAAGTTCAAATTCTCTCTTCCTCACAATTCCATCAATTTGGGTTAGAAAATTAAATATCAAAATTATCTATATCAAGTTTTGCAAAGAGATGAGCATGAGAATAGTCCTAGAATTATTAAAGTTTGTCAAAATTAGCTAAAAATGAGATAAGAAGAGACAGAAATAAAAATAAAAAATAAAAATAAATAAATAAATAAATAAATGTAGGAAAGAATCTCCCAAACCGACTCTTTCTTAAAGTATTTGAGGTGAGTATGTCTACTAGTCGATAACTTTAAGTTATTTTTCAGCCAAAAATGGATTTAGTTAACACGGTTAGAAGAGTTGGATCATATATTAAGTATTAACTCAATCTCAAAAACTCACCTAGGTTGAATTGGACTTAGACAAGCAGATTTAACCTAGTTCCGAAGATAATTTGTAACTCGACATTGGACAACAAACTAAGTGGTTTCACTACTAGCTTGATTAGATGAATGGTTTGACGCATGGACAACGTGTGTGTTGTGACCCTGCACGTGTCGTGCCATGGGGGGATCTATCCATTTAACATATCACAACATGGCCTTAGACAGTTTTTTTAGTCCGGGCAAGATTGGATGTGCAGTACTTCTCTTCACATGACCCATGTATGTGAGCATGGACCCACCAGGTGGGCTCGCACACCCCCTGGATCTGGCTCGATGGGCTAGCACTCGCTAACGAGCTCATGTTGAACAGCACAGAGAGAAAGGGTCTGCATAACACCACGACGCACATAAATATCAAAAATCATAAGTCGGAATGTAAGTATCCCGATGCACGACACACTAATATGCATGAATTCCTCATAGCATAATCTACCTCAGATACACATGACACACTTAAAGGTTGAGAGATTTTTGGTATAAATTGTCTTACGTCTATTTTAAATACCCCTTCACCCTACCTAAGTTTTCATCCCAAGAAATATAAAGTAGTAGTATTCTACAAGGTGTCTTGTAATCTCTTCTCGATTTGTGTTAAGAAAGAGTGCGAGTGTTCTCACAGAGAATAGTGTTCAATAATCTGGTATCAGAGCGAAGTTAGTGTAAGTTGTCTGATCTCTTGAAATTCTTAGTAGTGCTCTATGGTTGCAGCTCTGCCTTAACTTCCACATCAGAAACGATTTCTTGAGATTATTAGTGAGTGAGTTGATTTTGTGCCATGAGCAGTCTGTGACTCTGCAAGTCTTGTGTCGAAAGAGCCTTTTTGGTATTACTTAGATATTGCCAACACGATGGGCGATTTCCAAATCGTTGGAGGAATCAAGAAACTCAACAACAACAACTAAAACACGTGGGCAACATGCATGATGTCCTATTTACAAGGACGTGATCTATGGGAGATCGTTGGCGGGAGTAAAACTACGCCGCCAGAGGAGGATCCTAACGGCGTCTTGTGCAAATGGAGAATCAAAGCAGACAAAGCAATGTTTTCCTTGAAGACCACAATCGAAGAAGAGATGTTAGATCATATTTGGGATGACAAGACACCGAAAGAAGCATGTAACACGTTCGTGATGTTGTTCCCAAAGAAGAACGATACGAGGCTACAACTGCTGGAGAACGAGCTATTATCAATTTCATAGCGTGACATGAAGATTGCTCAGTATTTCCACAAAGTGAACTCGATCTGCCGGAAGATTACTGAACTAGACCCGAAGTCTGCAATTGAAGAAGATCGAATGAAGAGGATCATCATCCATGGATTGCGGTTAGAATATAGATGCTTCATTATTGCTGTTCCAGGATGACCCATTCAACCATCATTTGTAAAGTTTAAAAATTTGTTAGCGAGCCCATGACTAATAAAACGAGAGATATCACATTGAAGGGTGAAAAAGAAGCACTCTACACAAGTGAAAGTCAAAACAATATAAGTCATCTACTAAACGTGGATACAAAAACGGTGACAAAAGAAAAAGTCATCAAGGAACTGCACAGCCGTAGAGAGCTCAGAAGAATGACAACAATAGTTCAAAAGAGATTTGAAGGTATTTTCTACAATTGCGGGTAGAAGGGCCACATGTTCAGAGATTGTTGGTCCAAGAAAAAAATTTGTCGAAAGCAATGTGGCATCCTCCAACATGGAGATGGAAGAGGAAGGTACTACATGTCCTACAGTGCATAAGAGTGCAACTCTAGGTCTACAGTGGAGTGATCTATAGTTAATGTATGGAAATTGATTAATTAAAGAGTTTAATTAATTAATTTTGTATCATTGGAGCTTATAATATGTAGGTCCATAAGGTCTCCTTGCTAGCTCATAGTAACGCGCTAAAAGGTTCAATTTATTTGAAAGAAAATTTGAAGTGTTCAAATTGATATTTAATATAGCATATATATTAAATATAAAGGAGAAAATAAATGTAATTTGAAATGTCAAATTAGTATTAATATATTAGATATATTAAATAAATAGAGAAAATATATTTAATTAAAAGGGTTCAAATTAATACTTAATATATTAGACATGTTAAATATAAATGGAGAAAAATATATTAATTTGACAATTTGAATGGTCAACTTAATATTTAATATATTAGATATATTAATGGAAAACATATTTATTGTATTAGATACAATTAAATATTAAATCAATTAATGTATTTTGATATATTAAATAAAAATATATTTGAAATTTGAATGAGATTCAAATTAATTAGGTATATATTAAGATATCTTATAATATCTAAATATGATTTGTATGAGGTAAGATATCTTAATATATTAAATATGCAAATATATCATTTGGCAAATATTCTCCAAAGAGTCCCTATAAATAGGACCCTCTGGTTGAGCCAAAGACACACAATCTCTCCCACTTTCTCTGGAGAATGAAATTACATCTCCAGAGAATTCTCGAAACAAATTTGTTTATGATCGTTGGGGACGATGGGAGATCATATTGATTATGAGAATGACCGGATCGTTGATGGAGGATGCTCAAACCATATAACTGGCGATCAGAGAAAATTGCAAGACAAGAAAGAGTACAAAGAAAGTCGTAAGGAAAGCACAACAAATAACACAGTTGTCAATTGCTAAAATCGGCAATACGACAATCATGCCTGGCAATAAATCTAATACAGTGTTACATAATGTTTATCATGTACCGGGTATAAAGAAAAATTTGTTGTCAGTGACACAACTAACAACATCAGGAAACTACGTCTTGTTTGGGCCAGAAGATGTGAAAGTCATTAAAGATGTTAATATAATAGGAAAGCTGATAATAGAAGGGCGAAGAGTGGAGTCCGTTTACGTCCTATCTGCAGAGTCTGCCTATGTTGACAACAGCCGGAAGAATGAGACAACAGATCTATGGCATGCAAGATTGGGACATGTTGGCTACCACAAGTTGAAGCTGATTATGGAGAAATTCATGCTCAAAGGTCTAGCTCAACTTGAAGACAAAGCAGATGTTGTTTGCACGGGATGTGAATATGGTAAAACTCATCAATTACCATACAAAGAGCCAAAATTCAAAGGAACGAAACCATTAGAGTTAATTCACTCTGATCTGTTCGGTCCAGTCAAACAAGCATCAATCAGTGGAATGCGGTATATGGTGACGTTCATTGACGACTACTCAAGATATCGATGGATTTTCTTTAAGAACGAAAAGTCTGACACGTTTTCAAAATTTCAAGAATTCAAGATGATGATCGAAGGAGAAGTAGGAGTGAAGATTTGTTGCTTACGTTCAGACAATGGCGGAGAATACACGTCAGATGAGTTTGATCAATATTTACACGAGTGTGGGATACGACGTCAGTTACATGTGCCAACACGCCACGACCAGATGGTGTAGCAGAAAGAAAGAATCGGTAGCTTGCAGAAATTTGTCGAAGCATGTTACACGCAAAGAATGTTCTACGAAAATTTTGGGTTGAAGCTATGCAAATTTCTGCCCATGTGATCAACAAGCTTCCCCAACCAAGGCTAGGATTCGTCTCACCATTTGAGATACTATGGGACATGAAACCTACAATCAGCTACTTCCAAGTATTTGGTTGTGTTTGCTATGTATTTGTGCCTGACCACCTACGTAGCAAGTTTGATAAGCAAGCAGTCAAGTGTATATTTGTTGGATATGACAATCAAAGGAAAGGGTGGAAGTGATGTGATCCAACAAGTGAATAATACTATACATCAAGAGATGTAATTTTCGATGAAGCATCTTCATGGTGATCCTCGAAGAAGAAAGTCTAACCAGATTCAAACAACGTCGAAGAAATTCTACAACAGAAGATGGGGAGCAAACTATGCACACTCAACCAAATATTGATGCGCATAAAGACCCAAGTGACATTGATGTTGATCACCAAGAAGTGTGTCAATCAAACAAATTTGATGAAAAGGAAACGACACATGAACAACTTAGGCGATAAATAAGAATCCAAAAGCCAAATCTTAAGTATGCCAATGCAGCTATTGTAGAAGACGAAATCAATGAACCAGAGACATATGAAGAAGCATCACAAAACTCGGTTTGGTAGAAAGCGTTGGAGGAAGACATTATAGCCCTGGAGAAGAATCAAACTTGGGAACTAGTCCCAAGACTAGGAGATGTCAAACTCATCTCTTGCAAGTGGATCTACAAAATAAAGCGTCGACTAGATGAATCAATCGAGAGATACAAGGCACGAATCGTAGCTCGAGGGTTTTCTCAACAATATGGACTAGACTATGATGAAACATTCAGTCTAGTGGTAAAGATCACTACCGTACTCGTGACAAGTAAAGATTGGAAACTGTGGCAAACGGATGTGAGTAATGCATCTTGCACGGAGCATTAGACAGGGAGATTTATATGAACCAACCAAAGAGATTTGAGAATACAGCTAATCCTAATCACGTATGAAGGCTTAAAAAAAGCTCTTTGTGGACTGAAGCAAGCACCAAGAGCTTGGTATGGTAAGATTGCTGAATTTCTTACCCAAAGTGGTTATTCAGTTGAGCATGCAGATTCAAGCATGTTCATCAAAGAAAGAGAAGGAAAATTGGCAATTGTGTTGGTCTATGTGAACGATTTGATTACCACCGGGGACGAGGAAAGTGGAATTTATCAAACAAGAGAAAATTTATCAGTGAGCTTAAGATGAAAGAGCTAGGAGAGCTTAAACACTTCTTGGACTTAGAAGTTGATCGCACAGATGAAGGATTGTTTCTCTGCCAAAAAAAGTATACAAGAGATATGCTTCAGAAGTTCAACATGTTAGAGTGCAAGCAAGTTTTAACATCGATAGAGACGAATGCCAAGATTTGTGCACATGGAGATGTTACTATAACACGTGCGGAAGCAATTTGGATCTTAGGCACTCAAGTACATTAATTATAGTAAATTAGAAAGCATGTTCAAAAGCATTAAAACTCAATGAGTTTGAATACTAACCTTTTGTAGTTCAAATTTCTTTTTGCTCACGACCCAGCTTCGAACGACCACTAGTGTCTTCCCTACTATTGTCTGACCTTAGAGCGGGATTGTTGAATCCGGTAAGTGACTAAACTTGATAGGAATTTAGTACATGTAAAGAGAGTGTTGAGAGATTTTCTCAAAGTTTTTCAAGAAGAATTTTCATGTACGTTGATCACTCTATTTATAGTCATATTTGCATGTTCATGCAAATTTGAGATTACCAAATTTTGACATTCACAATTCCGTTCCGCTCAAATTATGTGACAAGCATGCAAGTTTGAGCTAACCAAATTTTGACACTCAAAATTCCACTCAAATTTATGGGGTTTATTTGGCAAACATGCATGTTTGGTTAAACCAAATTTTGACACTCAAAATTTCACTCAAGTTTGTGGGATTGTGTGGCAAACATGCAAGCTTGGTTAAACCATATATTGACACTCAATATTCCACGGACTCAAACATAGATTTTTCCATTAGATTAAGTCAATATTTTGACTTTCTTTATTTTAATTCAACAATTAATATTAATAATTAATTTCAAATTAAATTAACATTAAAGGATTAATTAAACAATTTAATTAATATTTATCATTAAATCAAATGTCAATCCCAATCAATTCCGACAATTAAGATATGCAAGCCTTATTTAAATATCTCCAATTCTCTCTTTTTGTTTAATTCATGATTAAAACAAAATGCGGTTAAATATATCTTATATATTTAGCGTATATAACCTAATTTGAATTCGAACACTTTGAACTCACTCGTCACACTGTTATAAGGTTTAGTCCGATATGAACTAGCATGGGGACTTAATGGACCTACAGATCATGGGCTCCAACGATTCGAGATTAACCGACTAAACTCATTAACCTTGTTAACCAACATTTGTTAACTACTAGGACGCTCCACTATAGCCTAGTAGTTGCACTCCTCTCACTATAGATACTGTTCATTTGATATAACCATGATTAGTAAGTCAATCCTTCACAGGTTGTTCGTAACTAGAGCTGGGTCAATTTACCGTTTTACCCCTAACTTACTTCTTGTTCCTTAAGTCCCACTAATCCTCTACTGAACGATTGTTTTGTGATCCAACCACCAAACCGAATCCCAATTGGGCCAATGAGAGGGTGGGGCCCCTTGTTCAAGACCTGGAGTCAGTACTTAAGGGAACAACCTCTCTACTATCCCTAAAAGCGGGTAGGAGTGAATTCAATCTTAACACCCTATGTCTCCAGCTATTCACCTAGTATTACCCCTGAAATGGGAGGCTTATTTAGTCAGCGAACTCAGGCCACTCTAACCCATGCAAATCTAAGGATAATTCCGAATAAACAAGAGTTCATAGTGAACTCAGGATTAAGATCGAGTTACTTAGGTCATCGAATGAAAAAATCAGTCTCAACAGTAAACAACATTATAAAGTGAGAGTGGTTTTCTTCATGGTCCTATCTTATGCAATACTCATTGCATAGGACGCCCCCACTCACATGTCTCCACGTGTACAATTTAGTGATCACAATGTTTATATCATATACAAAAGTGGACCGCATCCATAGTGTCCTCAGAATAAGGTACTCGGCCTTATCCCTGTACTATAGATCATTTTGACTATATACTTGAACTTGATCCACTCTTTTGTCTCTATATGTAGTTCAAGTAATCATACTATAGCTAGAGTGCTATTAGTTTATTGGATTTAGATTAATGATCGTAAAATTCACTTTATTCAATAACAATCTTTACTGAATAATCATCAATAATAACTTTATTGAAAACAGAATATGTTTTTGTTTAAAAATTATGAGTTTTAGGACATAAAGCCAACAAACTCCCACTTGTACTAAAACTCTAATGGGGTTTATTAATGTTGAGTAGAGAGAAAGATATAAATACAATGAACTAGGGCATCACATACTCATGCATTTTCTCCCACTTGCCCTAGATTACATAACTCTTAGTCCTAGACTCACTATGTGCCCTTCAAACACTTTAGCAGCGAGGGGCTTTGTAAATGGATCAGCAATGTTGTGCCCTGAAGCTATCTGTGTGACGATCACATCTCCTTGTTGCACTATCTCCCTTATGAGATGATATTTGCGCTCAATATGTTTTCCTCGCTTATGGCTTCTTGGTTCTTTGGAATTTGCAACTGCTCCACTGTTATCACAATAAAGAGTGATAGGCAGATGCATATTTGGAACGACTTTCAAATCAATTAAGAACTTCCTAAGCCATACTGATTCTTTCGCTGCTTCACAAGCAGCAACATACTTAGCCTCCATGGTGGAATCAACAATGCAACCTTGATTTATGCTTTTACATATTATTTCTCCTCCGTTCAGAGTGAAAACAGATCCCGATGTCGATTTCCTCGAATCTATATTGGTTTGAAAATCTAAGTCAGTGTACTCTGTAAGGATTAGATCCTTTGTGCCGTACTTTAGCATATAGTCCCTCGTTCTTCTAAGATACTTGAGGATATTTTTAACGACAGTCCAATGAGCATGTCCCGGATTGGACTGATATCTGCTGACAATTCCTGCAGCATAGTAGGTAGTCTTATCTACCTAACTTTAACTTGGCTTGATATTTATTATGCAGTTGGAGTCATGAGTCGGTACATGCAAAGTCCAAAGAAGCCTCATTTGGCTCAATGGATCTTGATATATGTCAAAGGTACAATTGACTATGGTCTTCTGCACAAAAGAAGCAAAGACTGCAAGTTAGTTGGATATTGTGATGTTGACTATGCAGGAGACCATGATACTCGGAGATCAACCACTGGGCATGTGTTCAAGTTTGGTTCGGGAACAATTTCTTGGTGTACCAAAAGGCAACCAACAGTATCATTGTCAACTACTGAAGTAGAGTATAGAGCAGCAACTGGAGCAGCTCAGGAAAGTACATGGCTGAACCTCTTGATGAAAGATTTGCACCAAAAAATAGACTATCTAATATCACTTCATTCCGACAATCAATCTGCGATTCGCCTAGCAGAAAATCCGGTGTTGCATGCTAGAACAAAGCATGTAGAGGTACACTAACATCTCATTAGAGAGAAAGTCTTGAAGGAAGAAGTCGAGATGCGACAGATCAAGACAGGTGACCAAGTAGCAGACTTGTTTACAAAAGGGCTTAATACGGGCAAACGTGAGAGCTTTCGCTGTCAGCTCAACATGGTGCAACGAATGAAGACAAGTGTTGAGGGGCAGTGTTAAAATATCATCACTAGCCCAATAATTGTATGAGCTTATATATATATTTTAGAAAAATGATTTAGGTAGGTTAGGAGTAAAGATACTGTCTAAAATGATTCAGCTATTTTAGGAATAAATATACAAAATATTTTTTTTAGAGATATTTTAGGAAAAAGATTGAGATATTTCAGGAATAAATTGTGTGACCTCCCTTCTAAATACCCTCCACCCTACTTAGGTTTTCATCCCAAAAAATATAAAACAAGAGTATTCTGTGTTGTAATCTCTTTTCAATTTGTGTTAATAAAAAGTGCAAATGTTTTTCACATAGAATTTTGTTCAACAATATTATTTATTAACTCAATGTCGAAAACTCACCTAGGTTGAATTGGACTTAGAGAAGCAGATTTAAGCTAGTTCCAGGGATAATTTGTAACTCGACGTAGTACAACAAATTAATAACTTCACTAATAGCTTGATTGGATGAATGGTTTGATGCATGAACAACATGTGTGTTGTGCCATGGGGGGATCTATCCGTTTAGCATATCACAGCATGGCCTTAGATAGTTTTTTGGTTCGGGCAAGATTGGATGTGTAGTACTTGTATGCACATAGCCCATGTATGTGAGAATGGACCCATTAGGTGGGCTCAGACAATGTAACGCAAGAAAAAAAAAAAAAAAAAAAAAAAAAAAAAAGAAAAAAAAAAGTGGGGGGCTAAGTCAATTGAGGGGCAAAAATGTCATTTTGCCCCTCCAGCCATAATAGGGGTCCAAGGAGAACCTCGTCAGATCCCCTGCAAAAGAAAGAAGGAGATAGAGAGAAACTGGAGAGAAGTTAGCCGGGAAGATTAACGGACCAGCGCCGAAATCCATCCTTAGACGAGACTCGTACAAGGATTGAGAGGCTAGCAAGGTCAACGCTCCGTCAGGACCCAAGAACATTTTGCGAGGTAAGGTTTCTGAACGACATTTCTCAGATCTGAGTCTTTCCTACGTGAATCGATCCTAAAATTCTGAAATCTTCACCTAGGAACAACTCACGCACGGTCTGTGAAGAAGTTTGGTCGAGACCTCAACCCAAAGGAAGAGATCCGAGAGTCGTCCGAGAACGGTGAGCGAACTTCCGACATTCTTAACTCGTTCAGTAGTCAAGCAAAAAATTATAAAAAAAATACTAGGACGTAGCCCGTAACACGATCTAGAACTTTGCCAAAGGAATTATATCGATCCAATCTATGGATCGAAAGATATGAAAATTGGAAAAGGGGTCTATGTTTCGGTTTTCAGAGGAACGAGAAGAAAAAAGAAAGAAAGAAAGAAAGAAAAAAAGGGGTGGCCGGCGAGCGGCGGAGGGCGGCGACAGGCGCAAGACACGCGTCGACCATCGGCTGGAGCAACGCAGCTCCAGCAAGGCGTCGACACGTGTCGCCTGCAAGTCGAGCCGAACCGCAAACACGAGCCGACCGGACCGTCCGACCCACAACTACGCGGAAGCGAACAAGCGTGGCAGGCGCACGTGCAGCCTACGACTGGCGCCTTCCCGCACGTGTGACCACGCACTCCTAGCGCGCTGCTGGTGCGTGAGCGTGCATGGAATGGCCAATTTGGCCTGGTTGTTTTCTGTTTGCCCGATTTTTGTCCCGGTTCCAGTTCTAATACTGTTCTTACGTTTATAGGGACCTAATTTAAAGAAATTAGTATTTTTGGACACCTCACGGGCAAAGAAATGCTAGCAAAAAGGGCACGTGTCAACCAGGTAAGTCACCACCCGGTATTTAGGAAGAAATACTTGTAGGATTTGCTTGGATTGCATGCATGTTAGTAGTTTTGCTTCAGGTTAGCTCTCCATGTAAATTATTAGTCAGATTAATTGTTAGGATTGTATTGGGTGAATTACATGAGTGTTGTTGTATGCTTTATGCTTCCGCCGTATGTATGCATGCGTTTAATTTATGTTAGAATTGTGTATGCCGTGTTCCGGGTGCTTGATGGATGAATTCACCCCATTAAGCGTGAACTTCGTGTTCTGGGTGCTTGATGGAGGTCATCGCCCCGTTGAGCCGGTATGCCTAGTTTGCATGAATTACATACTATAATGTTAGAAGAAGGTTGCATGCACACTCTGTAATTGCTAGGGCCCATTTCTATGATAGGCTTAGGGGATTACTGTTAGTAGCGATATGTCGATCTACCAGACTTAATTTTCCCTTAGGAACTTAGCGGTTTACCACGACAACAAGGTATCTCGGAGTGTTCATAGATTGCTAGCGTGAGAACGGTATCTATAGCTTTGTGGGAGGACCAAGGGTCCTTGATTAGTCCTTACTGCTCTTAGCCATTTCGCATGGGAAATGTGTCCCCACATCGTACAGCCCATTAGCAGCATGGGAACGGGTTGGGTCGCACCCCCCATAAGGTGACTATATGGGCGTAGGGGTATTCAGCACACCCCTAGGCTAGGTACCATGTAGTCCCAAATAGCCATGCAGAGGTAGTGCCTCATAGAGAGATACCGACCATATAAGCTTGGCGTAAGAAACCTCTAGGCGTTTAATGAATGGACGACGAACCGGTGACACCCAAGGGGCCAGCCTCAAGGGACTAAGATTAGAACCAGATGTCCTAGAACCAAATTAGGAAACCGTGGGAACCTATTAAATTAGGATGCGAAGAGAGGCTACAAGTAGGTGGCTTACTGAGTATAATTTTTATACTCATCCTTGCTATGTTTTCCTTTTTTTTCAGGAGCGCGAGGCATCGGTCAAGGGCGGGCATGATGGAGGCGGGGATTGTCACAGAGGAATTTGTTGTCTCGGGGCGTCAGTCCAGTCCTTATTTTGTATTTGCATTCTTTCGAAATTTATTTTGTTTTGTTTGTTTGTTGTCCAAAAACTTTATTGGAATTTAAGGATTTTCTCTACTTCATATTTAAAACACTTCATGCATTCGTGTCTTGTAGCTAGTCACGATCCGTAGTAAAATATTGGGTCGTGACAAATTTAGTATCAGAGCAGCCAGGTTATAGGTCCTGTAGACATTTAGGATAGAGAGTCGTGTCCTCTGTGACTTTGCTCGTCAATCACATGCCGCTCACAACCAGACGTTCTCACGCGATGGAAACATAAAGACAAAGGTTAAGCTAGTACTTATAGAGTAGACCATGACCAACTATGGCATTATAATCGCACATTCTCTAGGAGATGTGTCAAGAATGAATTGTAACCATAGTTCTTTTTTCTATTGTGGTAGATAATGGCACCAAAGGGACGAGAACCATATGTAGGGCCCGGACCCAGAAGGGGAAGAAGAGAGGAAGTTCAGGATACCTCGGTTCCAACACCTGAAGAGGAACAACCTGAATTTCAGGAGGAGGTTGGGGATACGCCCCAAACTAGCGAGGGGAGAGAACCACAGCCATCAAGAACAAAAAGACGCCGAAGGAAGGCCAAGGCCCGAAGACTGCTTGATACACCCCCTATTACTCCCTTCTCTGAGGAGGTCCCATCGGGTCCAACCCCATGTACAGCAGTCCTGCTAAACCAGGTACTAGCCATGCCCTCAGTTGAGATGTTTCAGATGTTCATGATGACGTCGATGAGAAATCAGGCTCTGACGAACCAGATGATTCAAACCATGATGTCTAATCAATAACAGGGCATGGGGGCAAGGATTCAGAGACTATGACTGTGGAGTCCCGCTACTTAAACGATTTCTAGAGACATAAACCGCCTTCCTTTGACGGAGGCAAGGTGGATCCCATTGTCGCCGAGAACTGGCTAGAGGCCATAGAAACGACCTTCCATTTTATGAATTGCCCGCCAAAGTATGAGGTCCATTGTGGGACATATATGCTGAAAGGAGAGGCGCACTTCTAGTGGAAGGGTGCTTGGAAGAACATTACACCACAAGGAGAATTTATTACGTGGTGCCAGTTTAAAGATGCGTACCTCCACAAATACTACCCAATCACTACCAGAGTGAAAATGCAGGCAACATTCCTTGCACTGAAATAGGGAGACAGATTAGTGGAGGAATATGACTTGGAGTTTAATAGGTTGGCAAGGTTTTCTCCAGCCTATGTTAGGGCGAGCGATTTATCGCTAACCTGAGGGAGGAACTAAGGGGGAATGTTGCATCCCAGTCATCCTTCGTCTATACGAAAGCTCTTCAAGTAGCGACCTTGCTCGACTCGCCCCGCACCGACAAGCTGCAGTTGGGAATAGCTCAACCATCCCACACTGCAGCCCAGGGAAGGGTGACAGACCCTAGCCACCCCAGAACTGGTAGATCGCCCCGTGGCCACACTGATAAACGAAGAATGGCCCCGATACAGAACAGGACCCTTTGTCCTAACTCTCAGCGTCCTCACACGTGGGAATGCAGAGCAGGAACAGGTGCCTGCTATAGATGCGGCCAGGTAGGGAACTTTGCAGTAGATTGCCCTCAGAGGAATGATCAGCGTGTCAACTGACCTGCAGTACAACATTAGAGGGGCCAAGCTGCTCAACAACAGCAGGGGCGAGCTGTAGGCCATGCAACAACAGCCAGGCAAGTTAACCAGCCTGACGCAGTTGTTACAGGTACGCTACCCGTATTTGGTCACCTTGCTTTAGTATTGTTTGATTTGGGTTCGACACATTCATTCGTATCTGAAGAGTTTGTAGAGCTAGCACATCTAGAGAAAGAACTATTAGAAATTACCCTATCAGTGTCCACCCCTGCTCACGAGCTGTTGCTAGCTGCCCATAGGGTTAAGGGAGGTGGTATAACAATATCAGGACGTGTCATCGAAGCTACACTGATAGTGTTAAACATGCAAGACTTCGATGTCATCTTGGGTATGGATTGGCTAGGCGAGAATCGCGTTTTGATAGATTGCGAGACTCGAGTAGTAACTTTCAGGCTCCCGCCAGGGGACAACTTTACCTACAAAGGAGCCACTTTCAAGGGTGTCCCAAGCGTCATAACATCGTTAAGGGCTAGGAAGCTGATTCGTAGTGGCGCAAGTGCATTCCTAGGCAACGTGACCTTAGACAATAGTAACAAACAAATAACCTCATCGGTACACATCGTCAGGGAGTTCGTAGATGTCTTTCCGGAGGATCTGCCAGGTTTGCCCCCAGCTAGGGAAGTCGATTTTGGGATCGATTTAGAACCAGGAACTGTGCCGATCTCCAAGGCACCTTACAGGATGGCACCTACAGAACTTAGGGAATTGAAGGAACAGTTACAGGAGCTGTTGGATAAGGGTTTCATCCGGCCTAGTGTATCACCCTGGGGAGCCCCTGTTCTGTTTGTCAAAAAGAAGGACGGGTCCATGCAGTTGTGTATTGATTACAGAGAATTAAACAAGGTCACTATAAAGAATAGGTATCCTCTCCGAGAATTGACGACCTGTTTGATCAGCTACAGGGAGCAACAGTCTTCTCCAAAATTGACCTAAGGTCGGGGTATCATCAGTTGAGGGTCAGAGAAGGGGATATACCCAAGACAGCGTTCAGAAGTCGTTATGGACATTACGAGTTTTTCGTTATGTCCTTTGGCCTTACCAATGCACTAGCAGTATTCATGGAACTAATGAACAGGGTGTTTAAGGAATTCTTAGACACCTTTGTCATAGTGTTCATCGACGACATTCTGGTATACTCTAAGTCAGAGGCAAATCATGAAATACAACTAAGAAAAGTCTTGACAATACTAAGAGCCCAGCAGTTGTATGCCAAGTTCTCTAAGTGTGAGTTTTGGTTGTCTGAAATTGCATTTCTGGGTCACGTGGTGTCAAGCAAGGAGATTACGATGGACCCAGCTAAGATAGAAGCAGTGATGAGGTGGCCACAGCCGACCACAGTCATAGAGGTGAGGAGTTTCTAGGGCTAGCTGGATATTACAGAAGATTCGTTTAGGATTTCTTCAAAATTTCCTCAGCGCTAACACAGCTAACCAAGAAGGGCAAGCCCTTTGCTTGGACTCCAGCTTGTGAACAGAGTCTCCAGGAACTCAAGAAGAGGTTGGTAACCGCACCAATCCTTATAGTTCTAGACGGGTCAGGTAATCTCGCGGTGTACAGTGATGCATCAGGGAAAGGTTTAAGATGTGTGCTCATGCAGAATGGTAAGGTGATAGCGTATGCTTCTCAACAACTGAAGGAATATGAACGAAACTACCCAACGCATGACCTCGAGTTAGCAGCGGTAGTATTTGCTCTAAAAACGTGGCGGCATTACCTGTATGGGAAAAAAGTACAAGTCTTCACCGATCTGTAGAAACGAAGCAGAAACAAAAAAAGAAAAAAAAAATGAAGCAGAAACAAAAAAAAAAATGGAGAATTTTGAGAAGGGAAAAATCAGAAAAAAAGAAACAAAGGAAAGATCACAGATTTTGGGAGACAAGAATTGGAGATGACCTTCACTTCAAGCAGATTTAATAGGAATGGAAAGAGACCGAAAAGGAATCGGTAAGTTAGATCTCATTTTCTTTTATCTTTTGCCAGAGATAGAAAAGTTATCTTAGATCTCCTTTTCAATTATTTAGATTTTTGGATATCGGATCGAAAATCAAAATTGATTGAAAATGGCTCTGTGAATTTTACTGAGGAAAATTAAAATAGATTGAAAATGACTTCTCGAATTGGATAGTCATTTGGGAGAGAGGAGAAAACAGAATAGATTGAAAATAGATTCGTTGATAGTAGTTTTCAGGAAAGAGAAGAAAACAGAATAGATTGAAAATAGATTTGTTGATAGTAGTTTTTAGGAAAGAGAAGAAAACATAATAGATTGAAAAAGGAAAGAGAAGAAAATAGAATAGAAAATGGCTTCGGTTGATGAGAGTAGTTTTTTTAGGAAAGAGAAGAAAAAAAAAATTGAAAATGGCTTCTGTTAATGGATAGTCATACTAGAGAGAAGAAAAGAGAATTGATTGAATATTATTTTATAATTGCATAGTCATTCATATGAAAGAAAAAGAAGACAGAGAGGAGAAACAAAAGTGTACAACAGAGATAAGGAAAATGGAAGATGTGAGAAATTATTATTATTTGTACCAAGAGAATATAATATTATAACAAACCACGGTTGGATTGAATGATTGAATGATTGAAGCACCATGAAATAATATTGACATATTTTCAATTTAAGTTTTACTACCCAACCAAAATTTAGAAACAATGAAAACGTGGAATTCGATTTTTTTTTACTGAGACCGTTTTAGAGCTGTATTTCACATTGTTAGTTGGATTATTAATTAGAATGTGAAATGCTAACGAAAGGTGACAAATGGTTCGATATGAAGCGAACTCTAGCAACCTTTGGAGCAGCTCTCGAGGAACCGGAGCTTACGTTAATTAAATTAGGGAATACTTCGACTAAGGCCAACCAGATAAGTGGCCTTACTATAGGATAGGCTAAAAAATTGTATGAGTTATGATGTTGTATGAACTATGTCGTACGATGCGGTATATGAGTTATGATGATGTATGACTTATGATGATGTGTGGGTTATGATACCTGATGATGTGCTCAGTATATATATATATATTTTTTTTTATGAATGTCGTACTTGATATGTTTGATGCACTTTGTGGTAATATGATGAGTATGATGATTGTGTGACCTTTACCTTAATATGATGATGTTTTCCAGAGAATGAGTTGTTTTAAACGTTTTTTGAAATTTACGTTATCAATTATGTTCATGTAAGAGTTATATTTCCGCATTATAGATGAGCATGAGACGTTAGTAGCGACTCTGAGTATGTGGAAATTTAGGGTCGTTACATTAAATCTTTCATCTTTGTTTATAAACCATACTTCTTTGAGATGCTACTTAAAATGAGGTACAACATGTATGAGATTGAGATGCTGGAAGAGGATCTAAAGAAGTTCCAAGACTCTAGCATAAACCGTTTTCTGGATCCTTTGAAATGAACAGCCTTAGCATTCAAGGGCATGCTGTGGAATTGACCTGCACCATCAAAAGGTGTCCAATTGTACAAGGTGCACGTTATGGAAAGTACCTAATCACCATTAATTTCTTCTGTGAAGTTTTCTGCTATGCTAAATTTTCTTGCATCAAATGAGCGATTTGAACTCCTAACCCATGCAAGAAAAATTGATCTCCAAGCATTCGTGATGTTTTCATGAATTTTAAACGGTGTATCTTCAATAATTTTGGAGGAAAGCCTTAGCCCTTAAAGTTCCATCTTGAATACCTCTCATAGCCATAAACCCTGAATTCAAAGGTTGTGTTTGTTGCACCCAAATGCCATAACTAAAGTGCTATGATACCAATTGTTGTAGTAGAAACAGAAACAAGATCGATCACACTCACACACCTACAAACATAAATTGAACAAATAGAAACAAAGATTTACGTAGTTCAAAAAGAAGAAAGTCTCATACATCCACGAGAAGTAGTCAATCACAATAACTAGAGTGTTTACAAGTGTATTCATGAACCAAGTTTTCATGACAATTCTCAATAATCTCCACCTTTAAAGAAGATCTCCAAGCAGATAACCTGCTTTTGCTATCACCAATCAAACCGACTATTTCTTCCGTCCAATCTTGATCAACTCTATGTAATGCTGTCACTTTTCCAACCACCTCTGTCAACATATTCATATGATCATTAGCAATTCCAATTTTAAATAAACGATTGTCCCTTCAATAACAAGTTCTCTAACAAAATGAAATAAGACACGAATATGCTTGGTTCAAGGATGATGAACTTTGTTCTTCGACAAACAAACATCACTCTAGCTATCACAAAACATCTTTACGTGTTCGTGAGAAATACCCAAGTCATTAACCATACAATGCATCCAAATGTTTTTTTTAAAGGCTTCAGTCACCATCATATATGCTTCGGTAGTAAACAATAAAACAGTAGTCTGTGATATTGAAAGCCAATAAACAGGTCCACTAGCCATAGTGAACAAATAACCGGTAGTGGATCGACGCTTATTAATCTCAACAAGTCTCTTGGAAACAATTGACATGTCACCAAATATAAAAGATCAAATTGATGAACAAGCCATTAACGTGCGGTCTTCAAAATATCTATCTTGCTACCGTCGAATCAAATAAAATTTAAAACATAAAAATGTAATATTTTAAATAAATATACTAAAAGTGAAAAATTAACAACACGGAAATCAATTTAATAATTAACACCATTGTTATAAAAAAAACCATAAACAAAAACTAAACATTGAATCAACACATTACTTTTCAAAACATTGAAAACGCAAGAAAAATGTCAATGGTAAACCTAAGAACTTATTACCCAACAAATTTCAAACCATTATGTTCATTGTTTTCTTCTAACAATAAAATGTTAATTTTAGGGTTTATAGCAAAGTATACCTTAATTTTAACCTTAATTTTAATTGAGAAGCAAATTCTATATAAAAAGAAAAAATGGAAGTTTAGAGAACATATAGAACATATGATGTCAAATAAATCTAATTTGTTTTTGAGAGTGTGCACTCTCATATTCTTTGGATTTCACTTCATAGTCTACGAAACGGATGCTAAAAAAGTTGTTTTCGATATAGACAACACCATTCGAGAAGAGGAATTGACGGACCAAATTGTAAAGCATCCAAAAGGAATATCCATTTCTTCATCTAGATCAAGCCAAAGAACATTATTTCACTGGATGCCTTCTCCACCCCTAGTCTATGTTAGATTGACTGACACCAATATGACTAACTCATCTACCCAAATATTCATCCCAATTTTAAGGTTATATTAGTGGCCTTCATTCAATGTAACCATGAGTATAATACATATTCAATAATAATAATAAAAAATTAATAGGGAAGGTTATAATTTGCTAGGTTTGAATTTCCTATTTCATATATCTACTTTCATTACATTCTTGACCGTGAAGAACCTAAAGAATAATTTAGTTAAATTTACAACGTAAATAGAAGAAAATATGCCTTACCACTTTATTGAAAAATGAAGAGCATGATTTTTTTTGTTTAGGAATCGCTGCTAAAGCAGGAAATAAAATCATTTGTATTAAATTTCTTTGAATATAACTTAAAAGAGTGTTGAACATATAGTTTCTAGGAAATATGTGTAACATGCATCATCGGTCTCCACATAAAATCAACTAGTCAGACGATCTACCGATCTTCACATTCATCCTTTCAGCATTACAGAGGTCCACATGGGAAAGAAAGAATCACTGTCTAAGAGACCATCCCCTATATCAATACGAAAAAAAAGTTCAAATTCTCTTTTCCTCACAATTCCATCAATTTGGGTTAGAATATTAAATATCAAACTTATCTATATCAATTTTTGCAAAGAGATTAGCATGAGAATAGACCTAGAATTATTAAACTTCGTCAAAATTAGCTAAAAATGAGATAAGAAGAGACATAAATTAAAAAAAAAATAAAAAAAAAATAAATAAATGTAGGGAAGAATCTTTGAGTCGGACCCTTTCTTAAAGTATTTGAGGTGAGTATGTCTACTAGTCGATAACTTTAAGTTATTTTTCAGCCAAAAATGGATTTAGTTAATACGGTTAGAAGAGTTGATCATATATTATGTATTAACTCAATCTCAAAAACTCACCTAGGATGAATTGGACTTAGACAAGCAGATTTAACCTAGTTCCGAGGATAATTTGTAACTCGACATTGGAGTACCAACTAAGTGGTTTCACTACTAGCTTGATTGGATGAATGGTTTGATGCATGGACAACATGTGTGTTGTGGCCCTGCACGTGTTGTGCCATGGGGGGATCTATCCTTTTAACATATCACAACATGGCCTTAAACAGTTTTTTTAGTCCGGGCAAGATTGGATGTGCAGTACTTCTCTTCACATGACCCATGTATGTGAGCATGGACCCACCAGGTGGGCTCGAACACCCCCTGGATCTGGCTCGATGGGCTAGCAATCGCTAACAAGCTCATGTTGAACAGCACAGAGAGAAAGGGTCTGCATAACACCACGCACATAAATATCGAAAATCATAAGTCGTAATGTAAGTATCCCGATGCACGACACAATAATATGCATGAGTTCCTCATAGCATAATCTACCTCATATACACATGACACACTAAAGGTTGAGAGATTTTTGGAATAAATTGTCTGACGTCTATTTTAAATACCCCTCCACCCTACCTAAGTTTTCATCCCAAGAAATATAAAGCAGTAGTATTCTACAAGGTTTCTTGTAATCTCTTCTCGATTTGTGTTAAGAAAGAGTACGAGTGTTCTCACAGAGAATAGTGTTCAATAATCTGGTATCAGAGCGAGGTTAGTGTAGGTTGTCTGATCCCTTGAAATTCTTAGTATGCTCTATGGTTGCAGCTTTGTCTTAACTTTCACATCAGAAACGATTTCTTGAGATTATTAGTGAGTAAGTTTATTTTGTGTCCTGAGCAGTCTGTGACTATGCAAGTTTTGTGTCGAAAGAGCCTTTTTGGTATTACTTAGGTATTGCCAAAACGATGGGCAATTTCCAAATCGTTGGAGGAATCAAGAAACTCAACAACAACAACTAAAACACGTGGGCAACATGCATGATGTCCTATTTACAAGGACGTGATCTATGGGAGATCCTTGGCGGGAGTAAAACTACGCCGCCAGAGGAGGATCATAATGGCGCCTTACGCAAATGGAGAATCAATGCAGGCAAAGCAATGTTTTCCTTGAAGACCACAATCGAAGAAGAGATGTTAGATCATATTTGGGATGACAAGACACCGAAAGAAGCATGTAACACGTTTGTGATGTTGTTCCCAAAGAAGAACGATACAAGGCTACAACTGCTGGAGATCAAGCTATTATCAATTTCACTACGTGACATGAAGATTGCTCAGTATTTCCACAAAGTGAACTCGATCTGTCGGAAGATTACTGAACTAGACCCGAAGTCTGCAATTCGAGAAGATCGAATGATGAGGATCATCATCCATGGATTGCGGTTAGTATATAGATGCTTCATTATTGCTGTTCTAGGATGACCCACTCAACCATCATTTGAAAAGTTTGAAAATTTGTTAGCGAGCCCATGGCTAAACAAACGGGAGACATCACATTGAAGGGTGAAGAAGAAGCACTCTACACAAGTGAAAGTCGAAACAATATAAGCCATCTACAAAACGTGGATACAAAAACAGTGACAAAAGAAGAAGTCGTCAAGGAACTGCACAGCCTGAGAGAGCTCAGAAGAATAACAACAATAGTTCAAAAGAGATTTAAAGGTATTTTCTACAATTGCGGGTAGAAGGGCCACATATTCAGAGATTGTTGGTCAAAGAAAAAAAAATCTGTCGAAAGCAATGTGGCATCCTCCGACATGGAGATGGAAGAGGAAGGTACTACATGTCCTACAGTGCATAAGAGTGCAACTCTAGGTCTACAGTGGAGTGATCTATAGTTACTGTATGGAAATTGATTAATTAAAGAGTTTAATTAATTAATTAATTTTGTATCATTTGAGCTTACAATATGTATGTCCATAATGTCTTCTTGCTAGCTCATAGTAACGCGCTAAAATGTTCAATTTATTTGAAAAAAAATTTGAAGTGTTCAAATTGATATTTAATATANAGTGGTTTCACTACTAGCTGGATTGGATGAATGGTTTGATGCATGGACAACATGTGTGTTGTGGCCCTGCACGTGTTGTGCCATGGGGGATCTATCCTTTTAACATATCACAACATGGCCTTAAACAGTTTTTTTAGTCCGGGCAAGATTGGATGTGCAGTACTTCTCTTCACATGACCCATGTATGTGAGCATGGACCCACCAGGTGGGCTCGAACACCCCCTGGATCTGGCTCGATGGGCTAGCAATCGCTAACAAGCTCATGTTGAACAGCACAGAGAGAAAGGGTCTGCTTAACACCACGCACATAAATATCGAAAATCATAAGTCGTAATGTAAGTATCCCGATGCACGACACAATAATATGCATGAGTTCCTCATAGCATAATCTACCTCATATACACATGACACACTAAAGGTTGAGAGATTTTTGGAATAAATTGTCTGACGTCTATTTTAAATACCCCTCCACCCTACCTAAGTTTTCATCCCAAGAAATATAAAGCAGTAGTATTCTACAAGGTGTCTTGTAATCTCTTCTCGATTTGTGTTAAGAAAGAGTACGAGTGTTCTCACAGAGAATAGTGTTCAATAATCTGGTATCAGAGCGAGGTTAGTGTAGGTTGTCTGATCCCTTGAAATTCTTAGTATGCTCTATGGTTGCAGCTTTGTCTTAACTTTCACATCAGAAACGATTTCTTGAGATTATTAGTGAGTAAGTTTATTTTGTGTCCAGAGCAGTCTGTGACTATGCAAGTTTTGTGTCGAAAGAGCCTTTTTGGTATTACTTAGGTATTGCCAAAACGATGGGCAATTTCCAAATCGTTGGAGGAATCAAGAAACTCAACAACAACAACTAAAACACGTGGGCAACATGCATGATGATCTATTTACAAGGACGTGATCTATGGGAGATCCTTGGCGGGAGTAAAACTACGCCGCCAGAGGAGGATCATAATGGCGCCTTACGCAAATGGAGAATCAATGCAGGCAAAGCAATGTTTTCCTTGAAGACCACAATCGAAGAAGAGATGTTAGATCATATTTGGGATGACAAGACACCGAAAGAAGCATGTAACACGTTTGTGATGTTGTTCCCAAAGAAGAACGATACAAGGCTACAACTGCTGGAGATCGAGCTATTATCAATTTCACTACGTGACATGAAGATTGCTCAGTATTTCCACAAAGTGAACTCGATCTGCCGGAAGATTACTGAACTAGACCCGAAGTCTGCAATTCGAGAAGATCGAATGATGAGGATCATCATCCATGGATTGCGGTTAGTATATAGATGCTTCATTATTGCTGTTCTAGGATGACCCACTCAACCATCATTTGAAAAGTTTGAAAATTTGTTAGCGAGCCCATGGCTAAACAAACGGGAGACATCACATTGAAGGGTGAAGAAGAAGCACTCTACACAAGTGAAAGTCGAAACAATATAAGCCATCTACAAAACGTGGATACAAAAACAGTGACAAAAGAAGAAGTCGTCAAGGAACTGCACAGCCTGAGAGAGCTCAGAAGAATAACAACAATAGTTCGAAAGAGATTTAAAGGTATTTTCTACAATTGCGGGTAGAAGGGCCACATATTCAGAGATTGTTGGTCAAAGAAAAAAAAATCTGTCTAAAGCAATGTGGCATCCTCCGACATGGAGATGGAAGAGGAAGGTACTACATGTCCTACAGTGCATAAGAGTGCAACTCTAGGTCTACAGTGGAGTGATCTATAGTTACTGTATGGAAATTGATTAATTAAAGAGTTTAATTAATTAATTAATTTTGTATCATTTGAGCTTACAATATGTATGTCCATAATGTCTTCTTGCTAGCTCATAGTAACGCGCTAAAATGTTCAATTTATTTGAAAAAAAATTTGAAGTGTTCAAATTGATATTTAATATAACATATATATTAAATATAAAGGAGAAAATAAATGTAATTTGAAATGTCAAATTAGTATTAATATATTAAATATATTAAATAAATAGAGAAAATATATTTAATTAGAAGGGTTCAAATTAATACTTAATATATTAGATATGTTAAATATAAATGGAGAAAAATATATTAATTTGACCATTTGAATGGTGAAATTAATATTTAATATATTAGATATATTAATAGAAAGATATATTTATTGTATTAGATACAATTAAATATTAAATCAATTAATGTATTTTGATATATTAAATAAAAATATATTTGAAATTTGAATGAGATTCAAATTAATTAAGTATATATTAGGATATCTTATAATATCTAAATATGATTTGTATGAGGTATTATATCTTAATATATTAAATATGCAAATATATCATTTGGCAAATATTCTCCAAGAGTCCCTATAAATAGGACCCTCGGGTTGAGCCAAAGACAAACAATCTCTCCCACTTTCTCTCGAGAATGAAATTACATCTCCAGAGAATTTTCGAAACAAATTTGTTTATGATCGTTGGGGACGATGGGAGATCTTATTGATTATGAGAATGACCGGATCGTTGATGCAGGATGCTCAAACCATATGATTGGCGATCAGAGAAAATTGCAAGACAAGAAAGAGTACAAAGGAAGTCGTAAGAAAAGCACAACAAATAACATAGTTGTCAATTGCTAAAATTGGTAATACGACAATCATGTCTGACAATAAATCTAATCCAGTGTTACATAATGTTTATCATGTACCGGGCATAAAGAAAAACTTGTTGTCAGTGAAACAACTAACAATATCAGAAAACTACGTCTTGTTTGGGCTAGAAGATATGAAAGTCTATAAAGATGTTAAGATAATAGGAAAGCGGACAATAGGAGGGCGAAGAGTGGAGTCCGTTTACGTCCTATCTGCAGAGTCTGCCTATGTTGACAACACCCGGGAGAATGAGACAACAGATCTATGGCATGCAAGATTGGGACATGTTGGCTACCACAAGTTGAAGCTTATTATGGAGAAATTCATGCTCAAAGGTCTAGCTCAACTTGAAGTCAAAGCAGACGTTGTTTGCACTGGATGTGAATATGGTAAAACTCATCAATTACCATACAAAGAGCTAAAATTCAAAGCAACGAAACCATTAGAGTTAATTCACTCTGATTTGTTCGGTCCAGTCAAACAAACATCAATCAGTGGAATGCGGTATATGGTGACGTTCATTGACGACTACTCAAGATATCGGTGGATTTTCTTTAAGAACGAAAAGTCTGACACGTTTTCAAAATTTCAAGAATTCAAGATGATGATCGAAGGAGAAGTAGGAGTGAAGATTTGTTGCTTACGTTCAAACAATGACGGAGAATACACGTCAGATGAGTTTGATCAGTATTTACACGAGTGTGGGATATGACGTTAGTTTACATGTGCCAACATGCCACAACAACATGGTGTAGCAGAAAGTAAGAATCGGCAACTTGTAGAAATTTGTCGAAGCATGTTACACGCAAAGAATGTTATACGAAAATTTTGGGTTGAAGCTATGCAAACTGCTGCCCATGTGATCAACAAGCTTCCCCAACCAAGGCTAGGATACGTCTCACCATTTGAGATACTATGGCACATGAAACCTACAATCAGCTACTTCCAAGTATTTGGTTGTGTTTGCTACGTATTTGTGCCTGACCACCTACATAGCAAGTTTGATAAGAAAGCAATCAAGTGTATATTTGTTGGATATAACAATCAAAGGAAAGGGTGGAAGTGATGTGATCCAACAAGGAATAAATTGTCTGACTCCATTGTAAATACCCTCCACCCTACCTAGGTTTTCATCCCAAAAAATATAAAACAAGAGTACTCTACAAAGTCCGTTGTAATCTCTTTTCGATTTGTGTTAATAAAATGTGCAAGTGTTTTTCCCATAGAATTTTGTTCAACAATATTATTTATTAACTCAATGTCGAAAACTCACCTAGGTTGAATTGGACTTAGAGAAGCAGATCTAAGCTAGTTTCAAGGATAATTTGTAACTCAACGTAGTACAACCAATTAATAACTTCACTACTAGCTTGATTGGATGAATGGTTTTGTGCATGAACAACGTGTGTGTTGTGCCATGGGGGGACATATCCTTTTAACATATCACAGCATGGCCTTAGATAGTTTTTTAGTTCGGGCAAGATTGGATGTGTAGTATTTCAATGCACATAGCCCATGTATGTGAGCATGGACCCACTAGCTGTGCTCACACACCCCGTGGATCTGGCTCGTCCGGCTAGTACTCGCTAACGAGTTCTTGTTGAATACCACAGAGTGAAAGGGTCTGCATAACATCATAACGCACATAAATATCAAAAATCATAACTCGTAATGTAAGTATCCCGATGCACATGACACATTAATATGCATGAGTTCCTCGTAGCATAATCTATGATATAAGACAAACCTCCATTTATCAATAACATAGGTGAATTATGCTTTCATAATTCCTGTACGTTCAATCGTATGTAACATAGATTTC
>NW_019268717.1:69080-74847 GCF_002738365.1 Cucurbita moschata
TTGACAACACCCGGGAGAATGAGACAACAGATCTATGGCATGCAAGATTGGGACATGTTGGCTACCACAAGTTGAAGCTTATTATGGAGAAATTCATGCTCAAAGGTCTAGCTCAACTTGAAGTCAAAGCAGACGTTGTTTGCACTGGATGTGAATATGGTAAAACTCATCAATTACCATACAAAGAGCTAAAATTCAAAGCAACGAAACCATTAGAGTTAATTCACTCTGATTTGTTCGGTCCAGTCAAACAAACATCAATCAGTGGAATGCGGTATATGGTGACGTTCATTGACGACTACTCAAGATATCGGTGGATTTTCTTTAAGAACGAAAAGTCTGACACGTTTTCAAAATTTCAAGAATTCAAGATGATGATCGAAGGAGAAGTAGGAGTGAAGATTTGTTGCTTACGTTCAAACAATGACGGAGAATACACGTCAGATGAGTTTGATCAGTATTTACACGAGTGTGGGATATGACGTTAGTTTACATGTGCCAACATGCCACAACAACATGGTGTAGCAGAAAGTAAGAATCGGCAACTTGTAGAAATTTGTCGAAGCATGTTACACGCAAAGAATGTTATACGAAAATTTTGGGTTGAAGCTATGCAAACTGCTGCCCATGTGATCAACAAGCTTCCCCAACCAAGGCTAGGATACGTCTCACCATTTGAGATACTATGGCACATGAAACCTACAATCAGCTACTTCCAAGTATTTGGTTGTGTTTGCTACGTATTTGTGCCTGACCACCTACATAGCAAGTTTGATAAGAAAGCAATCAAGTGTATATTTGTTGGATATAACAATCAAAGGAAAGGGTGGAAGTGATGTGATCCAACAAGGAATAAATTGTCTGACTCCATTGTAAATACCCTCCACCCTACCTAGGTTTTCATCCCAAAAAATATAAAACAAGAGTACTCTACAAAGTCCGTTGTAATCTCTTTTCGATTTGTGTTAATAAAATGTGCAAGTGTTTTTCCCATAGAATTTTGTTCAACAATATTATTTATTAACTCAATGTCGAAAACTCACCTAGGTTGAATTGGACTTAGAGAAGCAGATCTAAGCTAGTTTCAAGGATAATTTGTAACTCAACGTAGTACAACCAATTAATAACTTCACTACTAGCTTGATTGGATGAATGGTTTTGTGCATGAACAACGTGTGTGTTGTGCCATGGGGGGACATATCCTTTTAACATATCACAGCATGGCCTTAGATAGTTTTTTAGTTCGGGCAAGATTGGATGTGTAGTATTTCAATGCACATAGCCCATGTATGTGAGCATGGACCCACTAGCTGTGCTCACACACCCCGTGGATCTGGCTCGTCCGGCTAGTACTCGCTAACGAGTTCTTGTTGAATACCACAGAGTGAAAGGGTCTGCATAACATCATAACGCACATAAATATCAAAAATCATAACTCGTAATGTAAGTATCCCGATGCACATGACACATTAATATGCATGAGTTCCTCGTAGCATAATCTATGATATAAGACAAACCTCCATTTATCAATAACATAGGTGAATTATGCTTTCATAATTCCTGTACGTTCAATCGTATGTAACATAGATTTCATGGCATGGTCTTTGGAGGTTTATACATCATAGATTTTCGATAACATATAACCCTTATACAACACTACATGATCACAAAATAGAATAGCTTATCATAACATAACATCGCATAACATGACATAAGTTATTAAATGGCACGCGTCATCATACATGCTACAATTCGTCAAACCGAGTCAATAGTAGAACCAATTACTTATTTAGTCTAGGTTGGAGTTACCAATTATTCTTGGTACTAGCTTGAATCTGCTCCTCAATGATCAATTCAACTTTAAATCTATCATCTTTGTTTATAAACCATACTTCTTTCAGATGCTACTTAAAATGAGGTACAAAATGTATGAGATTGTGATGCTGGAAGAGGATCTAAAGGAGTTCCTAGACTCTAGCTTAAACCGTTTTCTAGATCTTTTGAAATGAACAACCTTAGCATTCAAGGGCATGTTGTGGAATTGACCTGCACCCTCACGAGGTGTCCAATTATATAAGGTGCACGGTATGAAAAGTACCTAAACGCCATTAATTTCTTCTGTGAAGTTTTCTGCTATGCTAAATTTTCTTGCAATTCAAGGGCATGTTGTGGAATTGACCTGCACCCTCACGAGGTGTCCAATTATATAAGGTGCACGGTATGAAAAGTACCTAAACGCCATTAATTTCTTTTGTGAAGTTTTCTGCTATGCTAAATTTTCTTGCATCAAATGAGCGATTTGAACTCCTAACCCATGCAAGAGCAAATTGATCTCCAAGCATTCGTGATGTTTTCGTGAATTTTAAACGGTATATCTTCAATAATTTTGGAGGAAAGCCTTAGCCCTTAAAGTTCCATGTCGAATACCTCTCACAGCCATAAATCCTGAATTCAAAGATTGTGTTTGTTGTACCCAAATTCCATAACAAAATGATAGAATACCAATTGTTGTAATAGAAACAGAAATCTACGTAATGCTGGCAACCACCTGTGTCAACATATTGATATGATCATTAGGAGTTTCAATTTTAAATAAACGAACCCTTCATTAACAATTTCTCGAACAAAATGAAATCAGACATGAATATACTTGGTTGACAAACAAAGATAACTCTGGCTATCAAAAAAATATGGAAAACACAATTTAGAAACTAGTAACAAAAATGTCAATTATGGACCTTAAAACTTATTACCAATTAAATTTCAAACCGTTTATTGTTTTTTTCTAACAATAAAATGTTAATTTTAGGGTTTATGGCAAACTGGACCTTAATTTTAATTGAAAAGCAAATTCTATATAAAAAAGGAAGAAATGGAAGTTTAGAGATCATATTTTATAGAAATATGATGTCTAATGTGTTTTTAAGAGTCGGTACTCTCATTGTCTTTGAAGTGCACTTTATAGTCTACGAAACGGATGCTAAAACAGTGGTTGAAGTCGATGTAGACGACACCATTCGAGAAAAGGAATTGACGGACCAAATTGTAAAGCATCCAAAAGGAATATCCATTTCTTCATCTAGATCAAGCCAAAGAACATTATTTCACTTGACCCCTCCTCCACCCGTTGTCCTTAGAATGTTACTGAAAGGCGTACCCATTCCTCCATTTGGGCCGAGTAAAAGGCATAATCACTACCCACTTTCTCTACCGCATGCTTCATCTGTCATTTTAAATAAACAATTTAAGATGAATTTTAGAATGTTGTCGAAAGGCGTACCCATTCCTTTGTTTGGGTCAAGTAGAAGGCATAGCGACTACCCACCTCCTCCACCGCATGCTTCATCTGTCATTTTAAAAGGTGTATCCATTCCTCCGCCTGGGCCAAGTCAAAGTATTCTACAAAGTGCCTTGTAATCTCTTTTCGATTTGTGTAACATGCATCCGTGGTCTCCAGATAAAATCAACCCTACCTAGGTTTTCATCCCAAGAAATATAAAACAAGAGTATTCTACAAAGTGCCTTGTAATCTCTTTATGATTTGTGTTAATAAAGAGTGCGAGTGTTTCTCACACAGAATTTTGTTCAACAATATTATGTATTAACTCAACGTTGAAAACTCACCGACGTTGAATTGGACTTAGAGAAGCAGATCTAAGCTAGTTTCGAGGATAATTTGTAACTCGACATAGTACAACCAATTAATAACTTCACTACTAGCTTGATTGGATGAATAGTTTGATGCATGAACAACGTGTGTGTTGTGAACCTGCACGTGTCGTGCTATGGGGGGACCTATCCTTTTAACATATCACAGCATGGCATTAGACAAATTTTTAGTTCGGGCAAGATTGGATGTGTAGTACTTCTATGCACATAGCCCATGTGTGTGAGCATGGACCCACTAGGTGGGCTCACACACCCCCTGGATCTGGGTCGTCCGGCTAGCACTCCCTAACGAGTTCTTGTTGAATACCACAGAGTGAAAGTCTGCATAACATGATAACGCACATAAACGTCAAAAATCATAAATCGTAATGTAAGTATCCTGATGCACATGACACACTAATATGCATGAGTTTCTCGTAGCATAATCTATGATATAAGACAAACCTACAATTATCTATAACATAATAAATCGGTGAATTATGCTTTCATAATTCCTATACGTTCAATAGTATGTAACATAGCTTTCATGGCATGGTCTATGGAGGTTTATACATCATAGACTTATTTTAAGTATTTGGTCATAGCTTTCAAAATTCCTATACGTTCAATAGAATGTAACATAGCTTTCATGGCATGTTCAATAGTAGAACAAATTACTTAGTTGGTCTAGGTTGCATAACATCGCATAACATGACATGACTTATTAAATGGCACGCGTCATCATACATACTACAATTCATCAAACCGAGTCAATAGTAGAAACAATTACTTAGTTGGTCTAGGTTGGAGTTACTAATTATTCTTGGTACTAGCTTGAATCTGCTCCTCAACGATCAATTCAACTTTAAATCTTTCATCTTTGTTTATAAACCATACTTCTTTGAGATGCTACTTAAAATGAGGTACAACATGTATGAGATTGGGATGCTGGAAGAGGATCTAAAGAAGTTCATGGATTCTAGCATAAACCGATTTCTGGATCCTTTGAAATGAACCGCCTTAGCATTCAAGGGCATGCTATGGAATTGACCTGCACCCTCAAAAGGTGTCCAATTGTGCAAGGTGCACGTTATGGAAAGTACCTAATCACCATTAATTTCTTCTGTGAAGTTTTCTGCTATGCTAAATTTTCTTGCATCAAATGAGCGATTTGAACTCCTAACCCTCCTAACCCATGCAAGAGCAAATTGATCTCCTAGCATTCGTAATGTTTTCATGAATTTTAAACGATATATCTATATCTTCAATATTTTTGGAGGAAAGCCTTAGCCCTTAAAGTTCCATCTCGAATACCTCTCACAGGCATAAACCCTGAATTCAAAGGTTGTGTTTGTTGTACCCAAATGCCATAACTAAAGTGCTCTGATACCAATAGTTGTAGTAGAAACAGAAACAAGATCGATCACACTCACACACCTACGAACATAAATTGAACAAATAGAAACAAAGATTTACGTAGTTCGAAAAGAAGAAATTCTCATACATCTACGTGAAGTAGTCAATCGCAATAACTAAAGTGTTTACAAGTGTATTCATGAACCAAGTTTTCATGACAATTCTCAACAATCTCCACCTTTAAAGAAGATCTCGAAGCAGATAACCTGCTTTTGCTATCACCAATCAAACCGACTATTTCTTCCGTCCAATCTTGATCAACTCTATGTAATGCTGTAACTTTTCCAACAAGTTCTCTAACAAAATGAAATAAGACACGAATAATCTTGGTTCAAGCATGATAAACTTTGTTCTTCGACAAACAAACATCACTCTAGCTATCACAAAACATCTTTACGTGTTCGTGAGAAATACCCAAGTCATTAACCATACAATGCATCTAAATGTTTTTTTAAAGGCTTCAGCGACCATCATATATGCTTTGGTAGTAAACAATAAAACAGTAGTCTGTAATATTGAAAGCCAATAAACAGGTCCACTAGCCATAGTGAATAAATAATCGGTAGTGGATCGACACTTATTAATCTCCACAAGTCTCTTGGAAACAATTGACATGTCATCAAATATAAAAGATCAAATTGATGAACAAGCCATTAACGTGCGGTCTTCAAAATATCTATCTTGCTACCGTCGAATCAAATAA
>NW_019268718.1:0-599 GCF_002738365.1 Cucurbita moschata
AAACGTCCCTATTTAGGGTTTCCAAATTAGGGTTTCGATTTAAAGCACACTTTCTTTGTTTTATGCACTGTGTTTCTTTGAAATTATATCATAAATCATCAGGCATAATAATTCCAAACAAAAGTTTTGAAGAACGTCGACCGTGACTCGGTTTTTTAAATACGTTGTTCAAACGTTCAAGTTTAGGGTTCCAAATTACGGTTTCGATTTAAAGCACACTTTCTCTGTTTTATGCACTGTGTTTCTTTGAAATTATATCCTAAATCATCAGGCGTAATAATTCCAAACAAAAGTTTTGAAGAACGTCGACCGTGACTCAGTTTTTTCAATACGTTGTTCAAACGTCCCTATTTAGGGTTTCCAAATTAGGGGTTCGATTTAAAGCACACTTTCTTTGTTTTATGCACTGTGTTTCTTTGAAATTATATCATAAATCATCAGGCGTAATAATTCCAAACAAAAGTTTTGAAGAACGTCGACCGTGACTCAGTTTTTTCAATACGTTGTTCAAACGTCCCTATTTAGGGTTTCCAAATTAGGGGTTCGATTTAAAGCACACTTTCTTTGTTTTATGCACTGTGTTTCTTTGAAATTATATC
>NW_019268718.1:760-2337 GCF_002738365.1 Cucurbita moschata
CGTGACTCGGTTTTTTAAATACGTTGTTCAAACGTTCAAGTTTAGGGTTTCCAAATTAGGGTTTCGATTTAAAGCACACTTTCTCTGATTTATGCACTGTGTTTCTTTGAAATTATATCATAAATCATCAGAAGTAATAATTCCAAACAAAAGTTTCGAAGAACGTCGACCGTGACTCGGTTTTTTAAATACGTAGTTCAAACGTCCAAGTTTAGGGTTTCCAAATTAGGGTTTCGATTTAAAGCACACTTTCTCTGTTTTATGCACTGTGTTTCTTTGAAATTATATCATAAATCATCAGGCGTAATAATTCCAAACAAAAGTTTCGAAGAACGTCGACCGTGACTCGGTTTTTTAAATACGTAGTTCAAACGTCCCTATTTAGGGTTTCCAAATTAGGGTTTCGATTTAAAGCACACTTTCTCTGATTTATGCACTGTCTTTCTTTGAAATTATATCCTAAATCATCAGTCGTAATCATTCCAAACAAAAGTTTCGAGAACGTCGACCGTGACTCGGTTTTTTAAATACGTAGTTCAAACGTCCCTATTTAGGGTTTCCAAATTAGGGTTTCGATTTAAAGCACACTTTCTTTGTTTTATGCACTGTGTTTCTTTGAAATTATATCCTAAATCATCAGGCGTAATAATTCCAAACAAAAGTTTCGAAGAACGTCGACCGTGACTCGGTTTTTTAAATACGTAGTTCAAACGTCCAAGTTCAGGGTTTCCAAATTAGGGTTTCGTCTTAAAGCACACTTTCTCTGATTTATGCACTGTGTTTCTTTGAAATTATATCCTAAATCATCAGGCGTAATCATTCCAAACAAAAGTTTCGAAGAACGTCGACCGTGACTCGGTTTTTTAAATACGTAGTAAAAACGTCCCTATTTAGGGTTTCCAAATTAGGGTTTCGATTTAAAGCACACTTTCTTTGTTTTATGCACTGTGTTTCTTTGAAATTATATCATAAATCATCAGGCGTAATAATTCCAAACAAAAGTTTCGAAGAACGTCGACCGTGACTCGGTTTTTTAAATACGTAGTTCAAACGTCCAAGTTTAGGGTTTCCAAATTACGGTTTCGATTTAAAGCACACTTTCTCTGATTTATGCACTGTGTTTCTTTGAAATTATATCCTAAATCATCAGGCGTAATCATTCCAAACAAAAGTTTCGAGAACGTCGACCGTGACTCGGTTTTTTAAATACGTAGTAAAAACGTCCCTATTTAGGGTTTCCAAATTAGGGTTTCGATTTAAAGCACACTTTCTTTGTTTTATGCACTGTGTTTCTTTGAAATTATATCCTAAATCATCAGGCGTAATAATTCCAAACAAAAGTTTCGAAGAACGTCGACCGTGACTCAGTTTTTTCAATACGTAGTTCAAACGTCCCTATTTAGGGTTTCCAAATTAGGGTTTCGATTTAAAGCACACTTTCTTTCTTTTATGCACTGTGTTTCTTTGAAATTATATCATAAATCATCAGGCGTAATAATTCCAAACAAAAGTTTTGAAGAACGTCGACCGTGACTCGGTTTTTTAAATACGTTGTTCAAACGTTCAAGTTTAGGGTT
>NW_019268718.1:2716-41280 GCF_002738365.1 Cucurbita moschata
GTTTCTTTGAAATTATATCATAAATCATCAGGCGTAATTATTCCAAACAAAAGTTTCGAAGAACGTCGACCGTGACTCGGTTTTTGAAATACGTTGTTCAAACGTCCAAGTTTAGGGTTTCCAAATTAGGGTTTCGATTTAAAGCACACTTTCTCTGTTTTATGCCCTGTGTTTCTTTGAAATTATATCCTAAATCATTAGGCGTAATAATTCCAAACAAAAGTTTCGAAGAACGTCGACCGTGACTCAGTTTTTTAAATACGTAGTTCAAACGTCCCTATTTAGGGTTTCCAAATTAGGGTTTCGATTTAAAGCACACTTTCTTTGTTTTATGCACTGTATTTCTTTGAAATTATATCCTAAATCATCAGGCGTAATAATTTCAAACAAAAGTTTCGAAGAACGTCGACCGTGACTCGGTTTTTTAAATACGTTGTTCAAACGTCCAAGTTTAGGGTTTCCAAATTAGGGTTTCGATTTAAAGCACACTTTCTCTGTTTTATGCACTGTGTTTCTTTGAAATTATATCCTAAATCATCAGGCGTAATAATTCCAAACAAAAGTTTCGAAAAACGTCGACCGTGACTCGGTTTTTTAAATACGTTGTTCAAACGTCCAAGTTTAGGGTTTCCAAATTAGGGTTTCGATTTAAATCACACTTTCTTTGTTTTATGCACTGTGTTTCTTTGAAATTATATCATAAATCATCAGGCGTAATAATTCCAAACAAAAGTTTCGAAGAACGTCGACCGTGACTCGGTTTTTTAAATACGTAGTTCAAACGTCCAAGTTTAGGGTTTCCAAATTAGGGTTTCGATTTAAAGCACACTTTCTCTGTTTTATGCCCGTGTTTCTTTGAAATTATATCCTAAATCATTAGGCGTAATAATTCCAAACAAAAGTTTCGAAGAACGTCGACCGTGACTCAGTTTTTTAAATACGTAGTTCAAACGTCCCTATTTAGGGTTTCCAAATTAGGGTTTCGATTTAAAGCACACTTTCTCTGTTTTATGCACTGTGTTTCTTTGAAATTATATCCTAAATCATCAGGCGTAATCATTCCAAACAAAAGTTTCGAAGAACGTCGACCGTGACTCGGTTTTTTAAATACGTTGTTCAAACGTTCAAGTTTAGGGTTCCAAATTACGGTTTCGATTTAAAGCACACTTTCTCTGTTTTATGCACTGTGTTTCTTTGAAATTATATCCTAAATCATCAGGCGTAATAATTCCAAACAAAAGTTTCGAAATACGTCGACCGTGACTCAGTTTTTTCAATACGTTGTTCAAACGTCCCTATTGCGGGTTTCCAAATTAGGGTTTCGATTTAAAGCACACTTTCTTTGTTTTATGCACTGTGTTTCTTTGAAATTATATCATAAATCATCAGGCGTAATAATTCCAAACAAAAGTTTTGAAGAACGTCGACCGTGACTCGGTTTTTTAAATACGTAGTTCAAACGTCCAAGTTCAGGGTTTCCAAATTAGGGTTTCGATTTAAAGCACACTTTCTTTGTTTTATGCACTGTGTTTCTTTGAAATTATATCATAAATCATCAGGCGTAATAATTCCAAACAAAAGTTTCGAAGAACGTCGACCGTGACTCGGTTTTTTAAATACGTAGTTCAAACGTCCAAGTTTAGGGTTTCCAAATTAGGGTTTCGATTTAAAGTACACTTTCTTTGTTTTATGCACTGTGTTTCTTTGAAATTATATCCTAAATCATCAGGCGTAATAATAACAAAAAAAAGTTTCGAAGAACGTCGACCGTGACTCGGTTTTTTAAATACGTAGTTCAAAAATAATAACAAAAAAAAGTTTCGAAGAACGTCGACCGTGACTCGGTTTTTTAAATACGTAGTTCAAACGTCCAAGTTTAGGGTTTCCAAATTAGCGTTTCGATTTAAAGCACACTTTCTATGTTTTATTCACTGTGTTTCTTTGAAATTATATCCTAAATCATCAGAAGTAATAATTCCAAACAAAAGTTTCGAAGAACGTCGACCGTGACTCGGTTTTTTAAATACGTAGTTCAAACGTCCAAGTTTAGGGTTTCCAAATTAGGGTTTCGATTTAAAGCACACTTTCTCTGTTTTATGCACTGTGTTTCTTTGAAATTATATCCTAAATCATCAGGCGTAATAATTCCAAACAAAAGTTTCGAAGAACGTCGACCGTGACTCGGTTTTTTAAATACGTAGTTCAAACGTCCAAGTTTAGGGTTTCCAAATTAGGGTTTCGATTTAAAGCACACTTTCTCTGTTTTATGCACTGTGTTTCTTTGAAATTATATCCTAAATCATCAGGCGTAATAATTCCAAACAAAAGTTTCGAAGAACGTCGACCGTGACTCGGTTTTTTAAATACGTAGTTCAAACGTCCAAGTTTAGGGTTTCCAAATTAGGGTTTCGATTTAAAGCACACTTTCTCTGTTTTATGCACTGTGTTTCTTTGAAATTATATCCTAAATCATCAGGCGTAATAATTCCAAACAAAAGTTTCGAAGAACGTCGACCGTGACTCGGTTTTTTAAATACGTAGTTCAAACGTCCAAGTTTAGGGTTTCCAAATTAGGGTTTCGATTTAAAGCACACTTTCTCTGTTTTATGCACTGTGTTTCTTTGAAATTATATCCTAAATCATCAGGCGTAATAATTCCAAACAAAAGTTTCGAAGAACGTCGACCGTGACTCGGTTTTTTAAATACGTAGTTCAAACGTCCAAGTTTAGGGTTTCCAAATTAGGGTTTCGATTTAAAGCACACTTTCTCTGTTTTATGCACTGTGTTTCTTTGAAATTATATCCTAAATCATCAGGCGTAATAATTCCAAACAAAAGTTTCGAAGAACGTCGACCGTGACTCGGTTTTTTAAATACGTAGTTCAAACGTCCAAGTTTAGGGTTTCCAAATTAGGGTTTCGATTTAAAGCACACTTTCTCTGTTTTATGCACTGTGTTTCTTTGAAATTATATCCTAAATCATCAGGCGTAATAATTCCAAACAAAAGTTTCGAAGAACGTCGACCGTGACTCGGTTTTTTAAATACGTAGTTCAAACGTCCAAGTTTAGGGTTTCCAAATTAGGGTTTCGATTTAAAGCACACTTTCTCTGTTTTATGCACTGTGTTTCTTTGAAATTATATCCTAAATCATCAGGCGTAATAATTCCAAACAAAAGTTTCGAAGAACGTCGACCGTGACTCGGTTTTTTAAATACGTAGTTCAAACGTCCAAGTTTAGGGTTTCCAAATTAGGGTTTCGATTTAAAGCACACTTTCTCTGTTTTATGCACTGTGTTTCTTTGAAATTATATCCTAAATCATCAGGCGTAATAATTCCAAACAAAAGTTTCGAAGAACGTCGACCGTGACTCGGTTTTTTAAATACGTAGTTCAAACGTCCAAGTTTAGGGTTTCCAAATTAGGGTTTCGATTTAAAGCACACTTTCTCTGTTTTATGCACTGTGTTTCTTTGAAATTATATCCTAAATCATCAGGCGTAATAATTCCAAACAAAAGTTTCGAAGAACGTCGACCGTGACTCGGTTTTTTAAATACGTAGTTCAAACGTCCAAGTTTAGGGTTTCCAAATTAGGGTTTCGATTTAAAGCACACTTTCTCTGTTTTATGCACTGTGTTTCTTTGAAATTATATCCTAAATCATCAGGCGTAATAATTCCAAACAAAAGTTTCGAAGAACGTCGACCGTGACTCGGTTTTTTAAATACGTAGTTCAAACGTCCAAGTTTAGGGTTTCCAAATTAGGGTTTCGATTTAAAGCACACTTTCTCTGTTTTATGCACTGTGTTTCTTTGAAATTATATCCTAAATCATCAGGCGTAATAATTCCAAACAAAAGTTTCGAAGAACGTCGACCGTGACTCGGTTTTTTAAATACGTAGTTCAAACGTCCAAGTTTAGGGTTTCCAAATTAGGGTTTCGATTTAAAGCACACTTTCTCTGTTTTATGCACTGTGTTTCTTTGAAATTATATCCTAAATCATCAGGCGTAATAATTCCAAACAAAAGTTTCGAAGAACGTCGACCGTGACTCGGTTTTTTAAATACGTAGTTCAAACGTCCAAGTTTAGGGTTTCCAAATTAGGGTTTCGATTTAAAGCACACTTTCTCTGTTTTATGCACTGTGTTTCTTTGAAATTATATCCTAAATCATCAGGCGTAATAATTCCAAACAAAAGTTTCGAAGAACGTCGACCGTGACTCGGTTTTTTAAATACGTAGTTCAAACGTCCAAGTTTAGGGTTTCCAAATTAGGGTTTCGATTTAAAGCACACTTTCTCTGTTTTATGCACTGTGTTTCTTTGAAATTATATCCTAAATCATCAGGCGTAATAATTCCAAACAAAAGTTTCGAAGAACGTCGACCGTGACTCGGTTTTTTAAATACGTAGTTCAAACGTCCAAGTTTAGGGTTTCCAAATTAGGGTTTCGATTTAAAGCACACTTTCTCTGTTTTATGCACTGTGTTTCTTTGAAATTATATCCTAAATCATCAGGCGTAATAATTCCAAACAAAAGTTTCGAAGAACGTCGACCGTGACTCGGTTTTTTAAATACGTAGTTCAAACGTCCAAGTTTAGGGTTTCCAAATTAGGGTTTCGATTTAAAGCACACTTTCTCTGTTTTATGCACTGTGTTTCTTTGAAATTATATCCTAAATCATCAGGCGTAATAATTCCAAACAAAAGTTTCGAAGAACGTCGACCGTGACTCGGTTTTTTAAATACGTAGTTCAAACGTCCAAGTTTAGGGTTTCCAAATTAGGGTTTCGATTTAAAGCACACTTTCTCTGATTTATGCACTGTGTTTCTTGGAAATTATATCCTAAATCATCAGGCGTAATCATTCCAAACAAAAGTTTCGAAGAACGTCGACCGTGACTCGGTTTTTTAAATACGTAGTTCAAACGTCCAAGTTTAGGGTTTCCAAATTAGGGTTTCGATTTAAAGCACACTTTCTCTGTTTTATGCACTGTGTTTCTTTGAAATTATATCCTAAATCATCAGGCGTAATAATTCCAAACAAAAGTTTCGAAGAACGTCGACCGTGACTCGGTTTTTTAAATACGTAGTTCAAACGTCCAAGTTTAGGGTTTCCAAATTAGGGTTTCGATTTAAAGCACACTTTCTCTGTTTTATGCACTGTGTTTCTTTGAAATTATATCCTAAATCATCAGGCGTAATAATTCCAAACAAAAGTTTCGAAGAACGTCGACCGTGACTCGGTTTTTTAAATACGTAGTTCAAACGTCCAAGTTTAGGGTTTCCAAATTAGGGTTTCGATTTAAAGCACACTTTCTCTGTTTTATGCACTGTGTTTCTTTGAAATTATATCCTAAATCATCAGGCGTAATAATTCCAAACAAAAGTTTCGAAGAACGTCGACCGTGACTCGGTTTTTTAAATACGTAGTTCAAACGTCCAAGTTTAGGGTTTCCAAATTAGGGTTTCGATTTAAAGCACACTTTCTCTGTTTTATGCACTGTGTTTCTTTGAAATTATATCCTAAATCATCAGGCGTAATAATTCCAAACAAAAGTTTCGAAGAACGTCGACCGTGACTCGGTTTTTTAAATACGTTGTTCAAACGTCCAAGTTCAAGGTTTCCAAATTAGGGTTTCGATTTCAAGCACACTATATCTGTTTTATGCACTGTGTTTCTTTGAAATTATATCATAAATCATCAGGCGTAATCATTCCAAACAAAAGTTTCGAAGAACGTCGACCGTGACTCGGTTTTTTAAATACGTAGTTCAAACGTCCAAGTTTAGGGTTTCCAAATTAGGGTTTCGATTTAAAGCACACTTTCTCTGTTTTATGCACTGTGTTTCTTTGAAATTATATCCTAAATCATCAGGCGTAATAATTCCAAACAAAAGTTTCGAAGAACGTCGACCGTGACTCGGTTTTTTAAATACGTAGTTCAAACGTCCAAGTTTAGGGTTTCCAAATTAGGGTTTCGATTTAAAGCACACTTTCTCTGATTTATGCACTGTGTTTCTTTGAAATTATATCCTAAATCATCAGGCGTAATCATTCCAAACAAAAGTTTCGAAGAACGTCGACCGTGACTCGGTTTTTTAAATACGTAGTTCAAACGTCCAAGTTTAGGGTTTCCAAATTAGGGTTTCGATTTAAAGCACACTTTCTCTGTTTTATGCACTGTGTTTCTTTGAAATTATATCCTAAATCATCAGGCGTAATAATTCCAAACAAAAGTTTCGAAGAACGTCGACCGTGACTCGGTTTTTTAAATACGTAGTTCAAACGTCCAAGTTTAGGGTTTCCAAATTAGGGTTTCGATTTAAAGCACACTTTCTCTGTTTTATGCACTGTGTTTCTTTGAAATTATATCCTAAATCATCAGGCGTAATAATTCCAAACAAAAGTTTCGAAGAACGTCGACCGTGACTCGGTTTTTTAAATACGTAGTTCAAACGTCCAAGTTTAGGGTTTCCAAATTAGGGTTTCGATTTAAAGCACACTTTCTCTGTTTTATGCACTGTGTTTCTTTGAAATTATATCCTAAATCATCAGGCGTAATAATTCCAAACAAAAGTTTCGAAGAACGTCGACCGTGACTCGGTTTTTTAAATACGTAGTTCAAACGTCCAAGTTTAGGGTTTCCAAATTAGGGTTTCGATTTAAAGCACACTTTCTCTGTTTTATGCACTGTGTTTCTTTGAAATTATATCCTAAATCATCAGGCGTAATAATTCCAAACAAAAGTTTCGAAGAACGTCGACCGTGACTCGGTTTTTTAAATACGTAGTTCAAACGTCCAAGTTTAGGGTTTCCAAATTAGGGTTTCGATTTAAAGCACACTTTCTCTGTTTTATGCACTGTGTTTCTTTGAAATTATATCCTAAATCATCAGGCGTAATAATTCCAAACAAAAGTTTCGAAGAACGTCGACCGTGACTCGGTTTTTTAAATACGTAGTTCAAACGTCCAAGTTTAGGGTTTCCAAATTAGGGTTTCGATTTAAAGCACACTTTCTCTGTTTTATGCACTGTGTTTCTTTGAAATTATATCCTAAATCATCAGGCGTAATAATTCCAAACAAAAGTTTCGAAGAACGTCGACCGTGACTCGGTTTTTTAAATACGTAGTTCAAACGTCCAAGTTTAGGGTTTCCAAATTAGGGTTTCGATTTAAAGCACACTTTCTCTGATTTATGCACTGTGTTTCTTTGAAATTATATCCTAAATCATCAGGCGTAATCATTCCAAACAAAAGTTTCGAAGAACGTCGACCGTGACTCGGTTTTTTAAATACGTAGTTCAAACGTCCAAGTTTAGGGTTTCCAAATTAGGGTTTCGATTTAAAGCACACTTTCTCTGTTTTATGCACTGTGTTTCTTTGAAATTATATCCTAAATCATCAGGCGTAATAATTCCAAACAAAAGTTTCGAAGAACGTCGACCGTGACTCGGTTTTTTAAATACGTAGTTCAAACGTCCAAGTTTAGGGTTTCCAAATTAGGGTTTCGATTTAAAGCACACTTTCTCTGTTTTATGCACTGTGTTTCTTTGAAATTATATCCTAAATCATCAGGCGTAATAATTCCAAACAAAAGTTTCGAAGAACGTCGACCGTGACTCGGTTTTTTAAATACGTAGTTCAAACGTCCAAGTTTAGGGTTTCCAAATTAGGGTTTCGATTTAAAGCACACTTTCTCTGTTTTATGCACTGTGTTTCTTTGAAATTATATCCTAAATCATCAGGCGTAATAATTCCAAACAAAAGTTTCGAAGAACGTCGACCGTGACTCGGTTTTTTAAATACGTAGTTCAAACGTCCAAGTTTAGGGTTTCCAAATTAGGGTTTCGATTTAAAGCACACTTTCTCTGTTTTATGCACTGTGTTTCTTTGAAATTATATCCTAAATCATCAGGCGTAATAATTCCAAACAAAAGTTTCGAAGAACGTCGACCGTGACTCGGTTTTTTAAATACGTAGTTCAAACGTCCAAGTTTAGGGTTTCCAAATTAGGGTTTCGATTTAAAGCACACTTTCTCTGTTTTATGCACTGTGTTTCTTTGAAATTATATCCTAAATCATCAGGCGTAATAATTCCAAACAAAAGTTTCGAAGAACGTCGACCGTGACTCGGTTTTTTAAATACGTAGTTCAAACGTCCAAGTTTAGGGTTTCCAAATTAGGGTTTCGATTTAAAGCACACTTTCTCTGTTTTATGCACTGTGTTTCTTTGAAATTATATCCTAAATCATCAGGCGTAATAATTCCAAACAAAAGTTTCGAAGAACGTCGACCGTGACTCGGTTTTTTAAATACGTAGTTCAAACGTCCAAGTTTAGGGTTTCCAAATTAGGGTTTCGATTTAAAGCACACTTTCTCTGTTTTATGCACTGTGTTTCTTTGAAATTATATCCTAAATCATCAGGCGTAATAATTCCAAACAAAAGTTTCGAAGAACGTCGACCGTGACTCGGTTTTTTAAATACGTAGTTCAAACGTCCAAGTTTAGGGTTTCCAAATTAGGGTTTCGATTTAAAGCACACTTTCTCTGTTTTATGCACTGTGTTTCTTTGAAATTATATCCTAAATCATCAGGCGTAATAATTCCAAACAAAAGTTTCGAAGAACGTCGACCGTGACTCGGTTTTTTAAATACGTAGTTCAAACGTCCAAGTTTAGGGTTTCCAAATTAGGGTTTCGATTTAAAGCACACTTTCTCTGTTTTATGCACTGTGTTTCTTTGAAATTATATCCTAAATCATCAGGCGTAATAATTCCAAACAAAAGTTTCGAAGAACGTCGACCGTGACTCGGTTTTTTAAATACGTAGTTCAAACGTCCAAGTTTAGGGTTTCCAAATTAGGGTTTCGATTTAAAGCACACTTTCTCTGTTTTATGCACTGTGTTTCTTTGAAATTATATCCTAAATCATCAGGCGTAATAATTCCAAACAAAAGTTTCGAAGAACGTCGACCGTGACTCGGTTTTTTAAATACGTAGTTCAAACGTCCAAGTTTAGGGTTTCCAAATTAGGGTTTCGATTTAAAGCACACTTTCTCTGTTTTATGCACTGTGTTTCTTTGAAATTATATCCTAAATCATCAGGCGTAATCATTCCAAACAAAAGTTTCGAAAACCGTCGACCGTGACTCGGTTTTTTAAATACGTAGTAAAAACGTCCCTATTTAGGGTTTCCAAATTAGGGTTTCGATTTAAAGCACACTTTCTTTGTTTTATGCACTGTGTTTCTTTGAAATTATATCATAAATCATCAGGCGTAATTATTCCAAACAAAAGTTTCGAAGAACGTCGACCGTGACACGGTTTTTTAAATACGTTGTTCAAACGTCCAAGTTTAGGGTTTCCAAATTAGGAATTCGATTTAAAGCACACTTTCTCTGTTTTATGCCCTGTGTTTCTTCTAAATTATATCCTAAATCATCAGGCGTAATAATTCCAAACAAAAGTTTCGAAGAACGTCGACCGTGACTCGGTTTTTTAAATACGTAGTTCAAACGTCCAAGTTCAGGGTTTCCAAATTAGGGTTTCGATTTAAAGCACACTATATCTGTTTTATGCACTGTGTTTCTTTGAAATTATATCCTAAATCATCAGGCGTAATCATTCCAAACAAAAGTTTCGAAGAACGTCGACCGTGACTCGGTTTTTTAAATACGTAGTTCAAACGTCCAAGTTTAGGGTTTCCAAATTAGGGTTTCGATTTAAAGCACACTTTCTTTGTTTTATGCACTGTGTTTCTTTGAAATTATATCATAAATAATCAGGCATAATAATTCCAAACAAAAGTTTCGAAGAACGTCGACCGTGACTCGGTTTTTTAAATACATAGTTCAAACGTCCAAGTTTAGGGTTTCCAAATTAGGGCTTCGATTTAAAGCACACTTTCTTTGTTTTATGCACAGTGTTTCTTTGAATTTATATCCTAAATCATCAGGCGTAATCATTCCAAACAAAAGTTTCGAAGAACGTCGATCGTGACTCGGTTTTTTAACTACGTAGTTCAAACGTCCTAAGTTTAGGGTTTCCAAATTAGGGTTTCGATTTAAAGCACACTTTCTCTGATTTATGCACTGTGTTTCTTTGAAATTATATCCTAAATCATCAGGCGTAATCATTCCAAACAAAAGTTTCGAAGAACGTCGACCGTGACTCGGTTTTTTAAATACGTTGTTCAAACGTCCAAGTTCAGGGTTTCCAAATTAGGGTTTCGATTTCAAGCACACTATATCTGTTTTATGCACTGTGTTTCTTTGAAATTATATCATAAATCATCAGGCGTAATCATTCCAAACAAAAGTTTCGAAGAACGTCGATCGTGACTCGGTTTTTTAAATACGTAGTTCAAACGTCCAAGTTCAGGGTTTCCAAATTAGGGTTTCGATTTCAAGCACACTATATCTGTTTTATGCACTGTGTTTCTTTGAAATTATATCCTAAATCATCAGGCGTAATAATTCCAAACAAAAGTTTCGAAGAACGTCGACCATGACTCGGTTTTTTAAATACGTAGTTCAAACGTCCATGTTGAGGGTTTCCAAATTAGGGTTTCGATTTAAAGCACACTTTCTCTGATTTATGCACTTTTTTTCTTGGAAATTATATCCTAAATTATCAGGCGTAATCATTCCAAACAAAAGTTTCGAAGAACGTCGACCGTGACTCGGTTTTTTAAATACGTAGTTCAAACGTCCAAGTTTAGGGTTTCCAAATTAGGGTTTCGATTTAAAGCACACTTTCTCTGTTTTATGCACTGTGTTTCTTTGAAATTATATACTAAATCATCAGGCGTAATAATTCCAAACAAAAGTTTCAAAGAACGTCGACCGTGACTCGGTATTTTAAATACGTAGTTCAAACGTCCAAGTTTAGGGTTTCCAAATTAGGGTTTCGATTTAAAGCACACTTTCTTTTTTTTATGCACTGTGTTTCTTTGAAATTATATCCTAAATCATCAGGCGTAATCATTCCAAACAAATTTTCGAAGAACGTCGACCGTGACTCGGTTTTTTAAATACGTAGTAAAAACGTCCCTATTTAGGGTTTCCAAATTAGGGTTTCGATTTAAAGCACACTTTCTCTGTTTTATGCCCTGTGTTTCTTTGAATTTATATCCTAAATCATCAGGCGTAATCATTCCAAACAAATTTTCGAAGAACGTCGACCGTGACTCGGTTTTTTAAATACGTAGTAAAAACGTCCCTATTTAGGGTTTCCAAATTAGGGTTTCGATTTAAAGCACACTTTCTCTGTTTTATGCCCTGTGTTTCTTTGAATTTATATCCTAAATCATCAGGCGTAATCATTCCAAACAAATTTTCGAAGAACGTCGACCGTGACTCGGTTTTTTAAATACGTAGTAAAAACGTCCCTATTTAGGGTTTCCAAATTAGGGTTTCGATTTAAAGCACACTTTCTCTGTTTTATGCCCTGTGTTTCTTTGAATTTATATCCTAAATCATCAGGCGTAATCATTCCAAACAAATTTTCGAAGAACGTCGACCGTGACTCGGTTTTTTAAATACGTAGTAAAAACGTCCCTATTTAGGGTTTCCAAATTAGGGTTTCGATTTAAAGCACACTTTCTCTGTTTTATGCCCTGTGTTTCTTTGAATTTATATCCTAAATCATCAGGCGTAATCATTCCAAACAAATTTTCGAAGAACGTCGACCGTGACTCGGTTTTTTAAATACGTAGTAAAAACGTCCCTATTTAGGGTTTCCAAATTAGGGTTTCGATTTAAAGCACACTTTCTCTGTTTTATGCCCTGTGTTTCTTTGAATTTATATCCTAAATCATCAGGCGTAATCATTCCAAACAAATTTTCGAAGAACGTCGACCGTGACTCGGTTTTTTAAATACGTAGTAAAAACGTCCCTATTTAGGGTTTCCAAATTAGGGTTTCGATTTAAAGCACACTTTCTCTGTTTTATGCCCTGTGTTTCTTTGAATTTATATCCTAAATCATCAGGCGTAATCATTCCAAACAAATTTTCGAAGAACGTCGACCGTGACTCGGTTTTTTAAATACGTAGTAAAAACGTCCCTATTTAGGGTTTCCAAATTAGGGTTTCGATTTAAAGCACACTTTCTCTGTTTTATGCCCTGTGTTTCTTTGAATTTATATCCTAAATCATCAGGCGTAATCATTCCAAACAAATTTTCGAAGAACGTCGACCGTGACTCGGTTTTTTAAATACGTAGTAAAAACGTCCCTATTTAGGGTTTCCAAATTAGGGTTTCGATTTAAAGCACACTTTCTCTGTTTTATGCCCTGTGTTTCTTTGAATTTATATCCTAAATCATCAGGCGTAATCATTCCAAACAAATTTTCGAAGAACGTCGACCGTGACTCGGTTTTTTAAATACGTAGTAAAAACGTCCCTATTTAGGGTTTCCAAATTAGGGTTTCGATTTAAAGCACACTTTCTCTGTTTTATGCCCTGTGTTTCTTTGAATTTATATCCTAAATCATCAGGCGTAATCATTCCAAACAAATTTTCGAAGAACGTCGACCGTGACTCGGTTTTTTAAATACGTAGTAAAAACGTCCCTATTTAGGGTTTCCAAATTAGGGTTTCGATTTAAAGCACACTTTCTCTGTTTTATGCCCTGTGTTTCTTTGAATTTATATCCTAAATCATCAGGCGTAATCATTCCAAACAAATTTTCGAAGAACGTCGACCGTGACTCGGTTTTTTAAATACGTAGTAAAAACGTCCCTATTTAGGGTTTCCAAATTAGGGTTTCGATTTAAAGCACACTTTCTCTGTTTTATGCCCTGTGTTTCTTTGAATTTATATCCTAAATCATCAGGCGTAATCATTCCAAACAAATTTTCGAAGAACGTCGACCGTGACTCGGTTTTTTAAATACGTAGTAAAAACGTCCCTATTTAGGGTTTCCAAATTAGGGTTTCGATTTAAAGCACACTTTCTCTGTTTTATGCCCTGTGTTTCTTTGAATTTATATCCTAAATCATCAGGCGTAATCATTCCAAACAAATTTTCGAAGAACGTCGACCGTGACTCGGTTTTTTAAATACGTAGTTCAAACGTCCAAGTTCAGGGTTTCCAAATTAGGGTTTCGATTTAAAGCACACTTTCTCTGTTTTATGCACTGTGTTTCTTTGAAATTATATCCTAAATCATATGGCGTAATCATTCCAAACAAATTTTCGAAGAACGTCGACCGTGACTCGGTTTTTTAAATACGTAGTTCAAACGTCCAAGTTTAGGGTTTCCAAATTAGGGTTTCGATTTAAAGCACACTTTCTTTGTTTTATGCACTGTGTTTCTTTGAAATTATATCCTAAATCATCAGGCGTAATCATTCCAAACAAAAGTTTCAAAGAACGTCGACCATGAGTCGGTTTTTTAAATACGTAGTTCAAACGTCCAAGTTTAGGGTTTCCAAATTAGGGTTTCGATTTCAAGCACACTATATCTGTTTTATGCACTGTGTTTCTTTGAAATTATATCATAAATCATCAGGCGTAATCATTCCAAACAAAAGTTTCGAAGAACGTCGACCGTGACTCGGTTTTTTAAATACGTAGTTCAAACGTCCAAGTTTAGGGTTTCCAAATTAGGGTTTCGATTTCAAGCACACTATATCTGTTTTATGCACTGTGTTTCTTTGAAATTATATCCTAAATCATCAGGCGTAATCATTCCAAACAAAAGTTTCAAAGAACGTCGACCATGAGTCGGTTTTTTAAATACGTAGTTCAAACGTCCCAGTTTAGGGTTTCCAAATTAGGGTTTCGATTTCAAGCACACTATATCTGTTTTATGCACTGTGTTTCTTTGAAATTATATCCTAAATCATCAGGCGTAATCATTCCAAACAAAAGTTTCAAAGAACGTCGACCATGAGTCGGTTTTTTAAATACGTAGTTCAAACGTCCCAGTTTAGGGTTTCCAAATTAGGGTTTCGATTTCAAGCACACTATATCTGTTTTATGCACTGTGTTTCTTTGAAATTATATCCTAAATCATCAGGCGTAATCATTCCAAACAAAAGTTTCAAAGAACGTCGACCATGAGTCGGTTTTTTAAATACGTAGTTCAAACGTCCCAGTTTAGGGTTTCCAAATTAGGGTTTCGATTTCAAGCACACTATATCTGTTTTATGCACTGTGTTTCTTTGAAATTATATCCTAAATCATCAGGCGTAATCATTCCAAACAAAAGTTTCAAAGAACGTCGACCATGAGTCGGTTTTTTAAATACGTAGTTCAAACGTCCCAGTTTAGGGTTTCCAAATTAGGGTTTCGATTTCAAGCACACTATATCTGTTTTATGCACTGTGTTTCTTTGAAATTATATCCTAAATCATCAGGCGTAATCATTCCAAACAAAAGTTTCAAAGAACGTCGACCATGAGTCGGTTTTTTAAATACGTAGTTCAAACGTCCCAGTTTAGGGTTTCCAAATTAGGGTTTCGATTTCAAGCACACTATATCTGTTTTATGCACTGTGTTTCTTTGAAATTATATCCTAAATCATCAGGCGTAATCATTCCAAACAAAAGTTTCAAAGAACGTCGACCATGAGTCGGTTTTTTAAATACGTAGTTCAAACGTCCCAGTTTAGGGTTTCCAAATTAGGGTTTCGATTTCAAGCACACTATATCTGTTTTATGCACTGTGTTTCTTTGAAATTATATCCTAAATCATCAGGCGTAATCATTCCAAACAAAAGTTTCAAAGAACGTCGACCATGAGTCGGTTTTTTAAATACGTAGTTCAAACGTCCCAGTTTAGGGTTTCCAAATTAGGGTTTCGATTTCAAGCACACTATATCTGTTTTATGCACTGTGTTTCTTTGAAATTATATCCTAAATCATCAGGCGTAATCATTCCAAACAAAAGTTTCAAAGAACGTCGACCATGAGTCGGTTTTTTAAATACGTAGTTCAAACGTCCCAGTTTAGGGTTTCCAAATTAGGGTTTCGATTTCAAGCACACTATATCTGTTTTATGCACTGTGTTTCTTTGAAATTATATCCTAAATCATCAGGCGTAATCATTCCAAACAAAAGTTTCGAAGAACGTCGACCATGAGTCGGTTTTTTAAATACGTAGTTCAAACGTCCCAGTTTAGGGTTTCCAAATTAGGGTTTCGATTTCAAGCACACTATATCTGTTTTATGCACTGTGTTTCTTTGAAATTATATCCTAAATCATCAGGCGTAATCATTCCAAACAAAAGTTTCAAAGAACGTCGACCATGAGTCGGTTTTTTAAATACGTAGTTCAAACGTCCAAGTTCAGGGTTTCCAAATTAGGGTTTCGATTTAAAGCACACTTTCTCTGTTTTATGCACTGTGTTTCTTTTAAATTATATCCTAAATCATCAGGCGTAATCATTCCAAAAAAATTTTCGAAGAACGTCGACCGTGACTCGGTTTTTTAAATACGTAGTTCAAACGTCCAAGTTTAGGGTTTCCAAATTAGGGTTTCGATTTAAAGCACACTTTCTTTGTTTTATGCACTGTGTTTCTTTGAATTTATATCCTAAATCATCAGGCGTAATCATTCCAAACAAAAGTTTCAAAGAACGTCGACCATGAGTCGGTTTTTTAAATACGTAGTTCAAACGTCCAAGTTTAGGGTTTCCAAATTAGGGCTTCGATTTAAAGCACACTTTCTTTGTTTTATGCACTGTGTTTCTTTGAATTTATATCCTAAATCATCAGGAGTAATCATTCCAAACAAAAGTTTCGAAGAACGTCGACCGTGACTCGGTTTTTTAAATACGTAGTTCAAACGTCCAAGTTTAGGGTTTCCAAATTAGGGCTTCGATTTAAAGCACACTTTCTTTGTTTTATGCACTGTGTTTCTTTGAATTTATATCCTAAATCATCAGGCGTAATCATTCCAAACAAAAGTTTCGAAGAACGTCGACCGTGACTTGGTTTTTTAAATACGTAGTTCAAACGAGCAAGTTTAGGGTTTCCAAATTAGGGTTTCGATTTAAAGCACACTTTCTCTGATTTATGCCCTATGTTTCTTGGAAATTATATCCTAAATCATCAGGCGTAATCATTCCAAACAAAAGTTTCGAAGAACGTGGACCGTGACTCGGTTTTTTAAATACGTAGTTCAAACGTCCAAGTTTAGGGTTTCCAAATTAGGGTTTCGATTTAAAGCACACTTTCTCTTTTTTATGCACTGTGTTTCTTTGAAATTATATCCTAAATCATCAGGCCTAATCATTCCAAACAAAAGTTTCGAAGAACGTCGACCGTGACTCGGTTTTTTAAATACGTAGTTCAAACGTCCAAGTTCAGGGTTTCAAAATTAGGGTTTCGATTTAAAGCACACTTTCTCTGTTTTATGCACTGTGTTTCTTTGAAATTATATCCTAAATCATCAGGCGTAATCATTCCAAACAAAAGTTTCGAAGAACGTCGACCGTGACTCGGTTTTTTAAATACGTAGTTCAAACGAGCAAGTTTAGGGTTTCCAAATTAGGGTTACTATTTAAAGCACACTTTCTCTGTTTGATGCACTGTGTTTCTTTGAAATTATATCCTAAATCATCAGGCGTAATCATTCCAAACAAATTTTCGAAGAACGTCGACCGTGACTCGGTATTTTAAATACGTAGTTCAAACGTCCAGGTTTAGGGTTTCCAAATTACGGTTTCGATTTCAAGCACACTATATCTGTTTTATGCACTCTGTTTCTTTGAAATTATATCATAAATCATCAGGCGTAATCATTCCAAACAAATTTTCGAAGAACGTCGACCGTGACTCGGTATTTTAAATACGTAGTTCAAACGTCCAGGTTTAGGGTTTCCAAATTACGGTTTCGATTTCAAGCACACTATATCTGTTTTATGCACTCTGTTTCTTTGAAATTATATCATAAATCATCAGGCGTAATCATTCCAAACAAATTTTCGAAGAACGTCGACCGTGACTCGGTATTTTAAATACGTAGTTCAAACGTCCAGGTTTAGGGTTTCCAAATTACGGTTTCGATTTCAAGCACACTATATCTGTTTTATGCACTCTGTTTCTTTGAAATTATATCATAAATCATCAGGCGTAATCATTCCAAACAAATTTTCGAAGAACGTCGACCGTGACTCGGTATTTTAAATACGTAGTTCAAACGTCCAGGTTTAGGGTTTCCAAATTACGGTTTCGATTTCAAGCACACTATATCTGTTTTATGCACTCTGTTTCTTTGAAATTATATCATAAATCATCAGGCGTAATCATTCCAAACAAATTTTCGAAGAACGTCGACCGTGACTCGGTATTTTAAATACGTAGTTCAAACGTCCAGGTTTAGGGTTTCCAAATTACGGTTTCGATTTCAAGCACACTATATCTGTTTTATGCACTCTGTTTCTTTGAAATTATATCATAAATCATCAGGCGTAATCATTCCAAACAAAAGTTTCGAAGAACGTCGACCGTGAGTCGGTTTTTTAAATACGTAGTTCAAACGTCCAAGTTTAGGGTTTCCAAATTACGGTTTCGATTTCAAGCACACTATATCTGTTTTATGCACTGTGTTTCTTTGCAATTATATCATAAATAATCAGGCGTAATCATTCCAAACAAAAGTTTCGAAGAACGTCGACCGTGACTCGGTTTTTTAAATACGTAGTTCAAACGTCCAAGTTTAGGGTTTCAAAATTTCGGTTTCGATTTCAAGCACACTATATCTGTTTTATGCACTGTGTTTCTTTGAAATTATATCATAAATCATCAGGCGTAATCATTCCAAACAAAAGTTTCGAAGAACGTCGACCGTGACTCGGTTTTTTAAATACGTAGTTCAAACGTCCAAGTTTAGGGTTTCCAAATTACGGTTTCGATTTCAAGCACACTATATCTGTTTTATGCACTGTGTTTCTTTGAAATTATATCATAAATCACCAGGCGTAATCATTCCAATCAAAAGTTTCGAAGAACGTCGACCGTGACTCGGTTTTTTAAATACGTTGTTCAAACGTCCAAGTCCAGGGTTTCCAAATTAGGGTTTCGATTTCAAGCACACTATATCTGTTTTATGCACTGTTCTTCTTTGAAATTATATCATAAATCATCAGGCGTAATCATTCCAAACAAAAGTTTCGAAGAACGTCGACCGTGACTAGGTTTTTTAAATACGTAGTTCAAACGTCCAAGTTTAGGGTTTCCAAATTAGGGTTTCGATTTCAAGCACACTTTCTCTGTTTTATGCACTGTGTTTCTTTGAAATTATATCCTAAATCATCAGGCGTAATCATTCCAAACAAAAGTTTCGAAGAACGTCGACCGTGACTCGGTTTTTTAAATAAGTAGTTCAAACGTCCAAGTTTATGGTTTCCAAATTAGGGTTTTGATTTGAAGCACACTTTCTCTATTTTATGCACTGTGTTTCTTTGAAATTATATCATAAATCATCAGGCGTAATCATTCCAAACAAAAGTTTCGAAGAACGTCGACCGTGACTCGGTTTTTTAAATACGTACGTCAAACGTCCAAGTTTAGGGTTTCCAAATTAGGGTATCGATTTCAAGCACACTATATCTGTTTTATGCAGTGTGTTTCTTCGAAATTATATCATAAATCATCAGGGGTAATCATTCCAAACAAAAGTTTCGAAGAACGTCGACCGTGACTCGGTTTTTTAAATACGTACGTCAAACGTCCAAGTTTAGGGTTTCCAAATTAGGGTATCGATTTCAAGCACACTATATCTGTTTTATGCAGTGTGTTTCTTCGAAATTATATCATAAATCATCAGGCGTAATCATTCCAAACAAAATTTTCGAAGAACGTCGACCGTGACTCGGTTTTTTAAATACGTACGTCAAACGTCCAAGTTTAGGGTTTCCAAATTAGGGTATCGATTTCAAGCACACTATATCTGTTTTATGCACTCTGTTTCTTTGAAATTATATCATAAATCATCAGGCGTAATCATTCCAAACAAAATTTTCGAAGAACGTCGACCGTGACTCGGTTTTTTAAATACGTAGTTCAAACGTCCAAGTTTAGGGTTTCCAAATTAGGGTTTCGATTTCAAGCACACTATATCTGTTTTATGCACTCTGTTTCTTTGAAATTATATCATAAATCATCAGGCGTAATCATTCCAAACAAAAGTTTCGAAGAACGTCGACCGTGACTCGGTTTTTTAAATACGTAGTTCAAACGTCCAAGTTTAGGGTTTCCAAATTAGGGTTTCGATTTCAAGCACACTATATCTGTTTTATGCACTGTGTTTCTCTGAAATTATATCATAAATCATCAGGCGTAAACATTCCAAACAAAAGTTTCGAAGAACGTCGGCCGTGACTCGGTTTTTTAAATACGTAGTTCAAACGTCCAAGTTTAGGGTTTCCAAATTACGGTTTCGATTTCAAGCACACTATATCTGTTTTATGCACTGTGTTTCTTTGAAATTATATCCTAAATCATCAGGCGTAATCATTCCAAACCAAAGTTTCGAAGAACGTCGACCGTGACTCGGTTTTTTAAATATGTAGTTCAAACGTCCAAGTTTAGGGTTTCCAAATTACGGTTTCGATTTCAAGCACACTATATCTGTTTTATGCACTGTGTTTCTTTGAAATTATATCATAAATCATCAGGCGTAATCATTCCAAACCAAAGTTTCGAAGAACGTCGACCGTGACTCGGTTTTTTAAATATGTAGTTCAAACGTCCAAGTTTAGGGTTTCCAAATTAGGGTTTCGATTTAAAGCACACTTTCTCTTTTTTATGCACTGTGTTTCTTTGAAATTATATCCTAAATCATCAGGCGTAATAATTCCAAACAAAAGTTTCGAAGAACGTCGACCGTGACTCGGTTTTTTAAATACGTAGTTCAAACGTCCAAGTTTAGGGTTTCCAAATTAGGGTTTCGATTTAAAGCACACTTTCTCTGTTTTATGCACTGTGTTTCTTTGAAATTATATCATAAATCATCAGGCGTAATAATTCCAAACAAAAGTTTCGAAGAACGTCGACCGTGACTCGGTTTTTTAAATACGTAGTTCAAACGTCCAAGTTTATGGTTTCCAAATTAGGGTTTTGATTTGAAGCACACTTTCTCTGTTTTATGCACTGTGTTTCTTTGAAATTATATCATAAATCATCAGGCGTAATCATTCCAAACAAAAGTTTCGAAGAACGTCGACCGTGACTCGGTTTTTTAAATACGTAGTTCAAACGTCCATGTTTAGGGTTTTCGAATTAGGGTTTCGATTTCAAGCACACTATATCTGTTTTATGCAGTGTGTTTCTTTGAAATTATATCATAAATCATCAGGCGTAATCATTCCAAACAAAATTTTCGAAGAACGTCGACCGTGACTCGGTTTTTTAAATACGTAGATCAAATGTCCAAGTTTAGGGTTTCCAAATTACGGTTTCGATTTCAAGCACACTATCTCTGATTTATGCACTGTGTTTCTTGGAAATTATATCATAAATCATCAGGCGTAATCATTCCAAACAAAAGTTTCGAAGAACGTCGGCCGTGACTCGGTTTTTTAAATACGTAGTTCAAACGTCCAAGTTTAGGGTTTCCAAATTACGGTTTCGATTTAAAGCACACTTTCTCTGATTTATGCACTGTGTTTCTTTGAAATTATATCCTAAATCATCAGGCGTAATCATTCCAAACAAAAGTTTCGAAGAACGTCGGCCGTGACTCGGTTTTTTAAATACGTAATTGAAACGTCCAAGTTTAGGGTTTCTAAATTACGGTTTCGATTTAAAGCACACTTTCTCTGATTTATGCACTGTGTTTCTTGGAAATTATATCATAAATCATCAGGCGTAATCATTCCAAACAAAAGTTTCGAAGAACGTCGGCCGTGACTCGGTTTTTTAAATACGTAATTGAAACGTCCAAGTTTAGGGTTTCTAAATTACGGTTTCGATTTAAAGCACACTTTCTCTGATTTATGCACTGTGTTTCTTGGAAATTATATCATAAATCATCAGGCGTAATCATTCCAAACAAAAGTTTCGAAGAACGTCGGCCGTGACTCGGTTTTTTAAATACGTAATTGAAACGTCCAAGTTTAGGGTTTCTAAATTACGGTTTCGATTTAAAGCACACTTTCTCTGATTTATGCACTGTGTTTCTTGGAAATTATATCATAAATCATCAGGCGTAATCATTCCAAACAAAAGTTTCGAAGAACGTCGGCCGTGACTCGGTTTTTTAAATACGTAATTGAAACGTCCAAGTTTAGGGTTTCTAAATTACGGTTTCGATTTAAAGCACACTTTCTCTGATTTATGCACTGTGTTTCTTGGAAATTATATCATAAATCATCAGGCGTAATCATTCCAAACAAAAGTTTCGAAGAACGTCGGCCGTGACTCGGTTTTTTAAATACGTAATTGAAACGTCCAAGTTTAGGGTTTCTAAATTACGGTTTCGATTTAAAGCACACTTTCTCTGATTTATGCACTGTGTTTCTTGGAAATTATATCATAAATCATCAGGCGTAATCATTCCAAACAAAAGTTTCGAAGAACGTCGGCCGTGACTCGGTTTTTTAAATACGTAATTGAAACGTCCAAGTTTAGGGTTTCTAAATTACGGTTTCGATTTAAAGCACACTTTCTCTGATTTATGCACTGTGTTTCTTGGAAATTATATCATAAATCATCAGGCGTAATCATTCCAAACAAAAGTTTCGAAGAACGTCGGCCGTGACTCGGTTTTTTAAATACGTAATTGAAACGTCCAAGTTTAGGGTTTCTAAATTACGGTTTCGATTTAAAGCACACTTTCTCTGATTTATGCACTGTGTTTCTTGGAAATTATATCATAAATCATCAGGCGTAATCATTCCAAACAAAAGTTTCGAAGAACGTCGGCCGTGACTCGGTTTTTTAAATACGTAATTGAAACGTCCAAGTTTAGGGTTTCTAAATTACGGTTTCGATTTAAAGCACACTTTCTCTGATTTATGCACTGTGTTTCTTGGAAATTATATCATAAATCATCAGGCGTAATCATTCCAAACAAAAGTTTCGAAGAACGTCGGCCGTGACTCGGTTTTTTAAATACGTAATTGAAACGTCCAAGTTTAGGGTTTCTAAATTACGGTTTCGATTTAAAGCACACTTTCTCTGATTTATGCACTGTGTTTCTTGGAAATTATATCATAAATCATCAGGCGTAATCATTCCAAACAAAAGTTTCGAAGAACGTCGGCCGTGACTCGGTTTTTTAAATACGTAATTGAAACGTCCAAGTTTAGGGTTTCTAAATTACGGTTTCGATTTAAAGCACACTTTCTCTGATTTATGCACTGTGTTTCTTGGAAATTATATCATAAATCATCAGGCGTAATCATTCCAAACAAAAGTTTCGAAGAACGTCGGCCGTGACTCGGTTTTTTAAATACGTAATTGAAACGTCCAAGTTTAGGGTTTCTAAATTACGGTTTCGATTTAAAGCACACTTTCTCTGATTTATGCACTGTGTTTCTTGGAAATTATATCATAAATCATCAGGCGTAATCATTCCAAACAAAAGTTTCGAAGAACGTCGGCCGTGACTCGGTTTTTTAAATACGTAATTGAAACGTCCAAGTTTAGGGTTTCTAAATTACGGTTTCGATTTAAAGCACACTTTCTCTGATTTATGCACTGTGTTTCTTGGAAATTATATCATAAATCATCAGGCGTAATCATTCCAAACAAAAGTTTCGAAGAACGTCGGCCGTGACTCGGTTTTTTAAATACGTAATTGAAACGTCCAAGTTTAGGGTTTCTAAATTACGGTTTCGATTTAAAGCACACTTTCTCTGATTTATGCACTGTGTTTCTTGGAAATTATATCATAAATCATCAGGCGTAATCATTCCAAACAAAAGTTTCGAAGAACGTCGGCCGTGACTCGGTTTTTTAAATACGTAATTGAAACGTCCAAGTTTAGGGTTTCTAAATTACGGTTTCGATTTAAAGCACACTTTCTCTGATTTATGCACTGTGTTTCTTGGAAATTATATCATAAATCATCAGGCGTAATCATTCCAAACAAAAGTTTCGAAGAACGTCGGCCGTGACTCGGTTTTTTAAATACGTAATTGAAACGTCCAAGTTTAGGGTTTCTAAATTACGGTTTCGATTTAAAGCACACTTTCTCTGATTTATGCACTGTGTTTCTTGGAAATTATATCATAAATCATCAGGCGTAATCATTCCAAACAAAAGTTTCGAAGAACGTCGGCCGTGACTCGGTTTTTTAAATACGTAATTGAAACGTCCAAGTTTAGGGTTTCTAAATTACGGTTTCGATTTAAAGCACACTTTCTCTGATTTATGCACTGTGTTTCTTGGAAATTATATCATAAATCATCAGGCGTAATCATTCCAAACAAAAGTTTCGAAGAACGTCGGCCGTGACTCGGTTTTTTAAATACGTAATTGAAACGTCCAAGTTTAGGGTTTCTAAATTACGGTTTCGATTTAAAGCACACTTTCTCTGATTTATGCACTGTGTTTCTTGGAAATTATATCATAAATCATCAGGCGTAATCATTCCAAACAAAAGTTTCGAAGAACGTCGGCCGTGACTCGGTTTTTTAAATACGTAATTGAAACGTCCAAGTTTAGGGTTTCTAAATTACGGTTTCGATTTAAAGCACACTTTCTCTGATTTATGCACTGTGTTTCTTGGAAATTATATCATAAATCATCAGGCGTAATCATTCCAAACAAAAGTTTCGAAGAACGTCGGCCGTGACTCGGTTTTTTAAATACGTAATTGAAACGTCCAAGTTTAGGGTTTCTAAATTACGGTTTCGATTTAAAGCACACTTTCTCTGATTTATGCACTGTGTTTCTTGGAAATTATATCATAAATCATCAGGCGTAATCATTCCAAACAAAAGTTTCGAAGAACGTCGGCCGTGACTCGGTTTTTTAAATACGTAATTGAAACGTCCAAGTTTAGGGTTTCTAAATTACGGTTTCGATTTAAAGCACACTTTCTCTGATTTATGCACTGTGTTTCTTGGAAATTATATCATAAATCATCAGGCGTAATCATTCCAAACAAAAGTTTCGAAGAACGTCGGCCGTGACTCGGTTTTTTAAATACGTAATTGAAACGTCCAAGTTTAGGGTTTCTAAATTACGGTTTCGATTTAAAGCACACTTTCTCTGATTTATGCACTGTGTTTCTTGGAAATTATATCATAAATCATCAGGCGTAATCATTCCAAACAAAAGTTTCGAAGAACGTCGGCCGTGACTCGGTTTTTTAAATACGTAATTGAAACGTCCAAGTTTAGGGTTTCTAAATTACGGTTTCGATTTAAAGCACACTTTCTCTGATTTATGCACTGTGTTTCTTGGAAATTATATCATAAATCATCAGGCGTAATCATTCCAAACAAAAGTTTCGAAGAACGTCGGCCGTGACTCGGTTTTTTAAATACGTAATTGAAACGTCCAAGTTTAGGGTTTCTAAATTACGGTTTCGATTTAAAGCACACTTTCTCTGATTTATGCACTGTGTTTCTTGGAAATTATATCATAAATCATCAGGCGTAATCATTCCAAACAAAAGTTTCGAAGAACGTCGGCCGTGACTCGGTTTTTTAAATACGTAATTGAAACGTCCAAGTTTAGGGTTTCTAAATTACGGTTTCGATTTAAAGCACACTTTCTCTGATTTATGCACTGTGTTTCTTGGAAATTATATCATAAATCATCAGGCGTAATCATTCCAAACAAAAGTTTCGAAGAACGTCGACCGTGACTCGGTTTTTTAAATACGTAATTGAAACGTCCAAGTTTAGGGTTTCTAAATTACGGTTTCGATTTAAGGCACACTTTCTCTGTTTTATGCACTGTGTTTCTTTGAAATTATATCCTAAATCATCAGGCGTAATCATTCCAAACAAAAGTTTCGAAGAACGTCGACCGTGACTCGGTTTTTTAAATACGTAGTTCAAACGTCCCTGTTCAGGGTTTCCAAATTAGGGTTTCGATTTAAAGCACACTTTCTTTGTTTTATGCACTGTGTTTCTTTGAAGTTCTATCATAAATCATCAGGCGTAATAATTCAAAACAAAAGTTTCGAAGAACGTCGACCGTGACTCGGTTTTTTAAATACGTAATTCAAACGTCCAAGTTCAGGGTTTCCAAATTAGGGTTTCGATTTTAAGCACACTATATCTGTTTTATGCACTGTGTTTCTTTGAAATTATATCATAAATCATCAGGCGTAATCATTCCAAACAAAAGTTTCGAAGAACGTCGACCGTGACTCGGTTTTTTAAATACGTAGTTCAAACGTCCAAGTTTAGGGTTTCCAAATTAGGGTTTCGATTTCAAGCACACTATATCTGTTTTATGCACTGTGTTTCTTTGAAATTATATCATAAATCATCAGGCGTAATCATTCCAAACAAAAGTTTCGAAGAACGTCGACCGTGACTCGGTTTTTTAAATACGTAGTTCAAACGTCCAAGTTTAGGGTTTCCAAATTAGGGCTTCGATTTAAAGCACACTTTCTTTGTTTTATGCACTGTGTTTCTTTGAAATTATATCATAAATCATCAGGCGTAATAATTCCAAACAAAAGTTTCGAAGAACGTCGACCGTGACTCGGTTTTTTAAATACGTAGTTCAAACGTCCAAGTTCAGGGTTTCCAAATTAGGGTTTCGATTTAAAGCACACTTTCTCTGTTTTATGCACTGTGTTTCTTTGACATTATATCCTAAATCATCAGGCGTAATTATTCCAAACAAAAGTTTCGAAGAACGTCGACCGTGACTCGGTTTTATAAATACGTAGTTCAAACGTCCAAGTTCAGGGTTTCCAAATTAGGGCTTCGATTTAAAGCACACTTTCTCTGTTTTATGCACTGTGTTTCTTTGACATTATATCCTAAATCATCAGGCGTAATTATTCCAAACAAAAGTTTCGAAGAACGTCGACCGTGACTCGGTTTTTTAAATACGTAGTTCAAACGTCCAAGTTTAGGGTTTCCAAATTACGGTTTCGATTTAAAGCACACTTTCTCTATTTGATGCACTGTGTTTCTTTGACATTATATCCTAAATCATCAGGCGTAATCATTCCAAACAAAAGTTTCGAAGAACGTCGACCGTGACTCGGTTTTTTAAATACGTAGTTCAAACGTCCAAGTTTAGGGTTTCCAAATTAGGGTTTCGATTTAAAGCACACTTTCTCTGTTTTATGCACTGTGTTTCTTTGAAATTATATCCTAAATCATCAGGCGTAATCATTCCAAACAAAAGTTTCGAAGAACGTCGACCGTGACTCGGTTTTTTAAATACGTAGTTCAAACGTCCAAGTTTAGGGTTTCCAAATTAGGGTTTCGATTTAAAGCACACTTTCTCTGTTTTATGCACTGTGTTTCTTTGAAATTATATCCTAAATCATCAGGCGTAATCATTCCAAACAAAAGTTTCGAAGAACGTCGACCGTGACTCGGTTTTTTAAATACGTAGTTCAAACGTCCAAGTTTAGGGTTTCCAAATTAGGGTTTCGATTTAAAGCACACTTTCTCTGTTTTATGCACTGTGTTTCTTTGAAATTATATCCTAAATCATCAGGCGTAATCATTCCAAACAAAAGTTTCGAAGAACGTCGACCGTGACTCGGTTTTTTAAATACGTAGTTCAAACGTCCAAGTTTAGGGTTTCCAAATTAGGGTTTCGATTTAAAGCACACTTTCTCTGTTTTATGCACTGTGTTTCTTTGAAATTATATCCTAAATCATCAGGCGTAATCATTCCAAACAAAAGTTTCGAAGAACGTCGACCGTGACTCGGTTTTTTAAATACGTAGTTCAAACGTCCAAGTTTAGGGTTTCCAAATTAGGGTTTCGATTTAAAGCACACTTTCTCTGTTTTATGCACTGTGTTTCTTTGAAATTATATCCTAAATCATCAGGCGTAATCATTCCAAACAAAAGTTTCGAAGAACGTCGACCGTGACTCGGTTTTTTAAATACGTAGTTCAAACGTCCAAGTTTAGGGTTTCCAAATTAGGGTTTCGATTTAAAGCACACTTTCTCTGTTTTATGCACTGTGTTTCTTTGAAATTATATCCTAAATCATCAGGCGTAATCATTCCAAACAAAAGTTTCGAAGAACGTCGACCGTGACTCGGTTTTTTAAATACGTAGTTCAAACGTCCAAGTTTAGGGTTTCCAAATTAGGGTTTCGATTTAAAGCACACTTTCTCTGTTTTATGCACTGTGTTTCTTTGAAATTATATCCTAAATCATCAGGCGTAATCATTCCAAACAAAAGTTTCGAAGAACGTCGACCGTGACTCGGTTTTTTAAATACGTAGTTCAAACGTCCAAGTTTAGGGTTTCCAAATTAGGGTTTCGATTTAAAGCACACTTTCTCTGTTTTATGCACTGTGTTTCTTTGAAATTATATCCTAAATCATCAGGCGTAATCATTCCAAACAAAAGTTTCGAAGAACGTCGACCGTGACTCGGTTTTTTAAATACGTAGTTCAAACGTCCAAGTTTAGGGTTTCCAAATTAGGGTTTCGATTTAAAGCACACTTTCTCTGTTTTATGCACTGTGTTTCTTTGAAATTATATCCTAAATCATCAGGCGTAATCATTCCAAACAAAAGTTTCGAAGAACGTCGACCGTGACTCGGTTTTTTAAATACGTAGTTCAAACGTCCAAGTTTAGGGTTTCCAAATTAGGGTTTCGATTTAAAGCACACTTTCTCTGTTTTATGCACTGTGTTTCTTTGAAATTATATCCTAAATCATCAGGCGTAATCATTCCAAACAAAAGTTTCGAAGAACGTCGACCGTGACTCGGTTTTTTAAATACGTAGTTCAAACGTCCCAGTTTAGGGTTTCCAAATTAGGGTTTCGATTTAAAGCACACTTTCTCTGTTTTATGCACTGTGTTTCTTTGAAATTATATCCTAAATCATCAGGCGTAATCATTCCAAACAAAAGTTTCGAAGAACGTCGACCGTGACTCGGTTTTTTAAATACGTAGTTCAAACGTCCAAGTTTAGGGTTTCCAAATTAGGGTTTCGATTTAAAGCACACTTTCTCTGTTTTATGCACTGTGTTTCTTTGAAATTATATCCTAAATCATCAGGCGTAATCATTCCAAACAAAAGTTTCGAAGAACGTCGACCGTGACTCGGTTTTTTAAATACGTAGTTCAAACGTCCAAGTTTAGGGTTTCCAAATTAGGGTTTCGATTTAAAGCACACTTTCTCTGATTTATGCACATTGTTTCTTGGAAATTATATCCTAAATCATAAGGCCTAATCATTCCAAACAAAAGTTTCGAAGAATGTCTACCGTGACTCGGTTTTTTAAATACGTAGTTCAAACGTCCAAGTTTAGGGTTTCCAAATTAGGGTTTCGATTTAAAGCACACTTTCTCTGATTTATGCACTGTGTTTCTTGGAAATTATATCCTAAATCATCAGGCGTAATCATTCCAAACAAAAGTTTCGAAGAACGTCGACCGTGACTCGGTTTTTTAAATACGTAGTTCAAACGTCCAAGTTTAGGGTTTCCAAATTAGGATTTCGATTTCAAGCATACTATATCTGTTTTATGCACTGTGTTTCTTTGAAATTATATCATAAATCATCAGGCGTAATCATTCCAAACAAAAGTTTCGAAGAACGTCGACCGTGACTCGGTTTTTTAAATACGTAGTTCAAACGTCCAAGTTCAGGGTTTCCAAATTAGGGTTTCGATTTCAAGCACTCTTTCTCTGTTTTATGCACTGTGTTTCTTGGAAATTATATCCTAAATCATCACGCGTAATCATTCCAAACAAAAGTTTCGAAGAATGTCGACCGTGACTCGGTTTTTTAAATACGGAGTTCAAACGTCCAAGTTTAGGGTTTGCTAATTAGGGTTTCGATTTCAAGCACACTTTCTCTGTTTTATGCACTGTGTTTCTTTGAAATTATATCATAAATCATCACGCGTAATCATTCCAAACAAAAGTTTCGAAGAATGTCGACCGTGACTCGGTTTTTTAAATACGGAGTTCAAACGTCCAAGTTTAGGGTTTCCTAATTAGGGTTTCGATTTCAAGCACTCTTTCTCTGTTTTATGCACTGTGTTTCTTGGAAATTATATCCTAAATCATCACGCGTAATCATTCCAAACAAAAGTTTCGAAGAATGTCGACCGTGACTCGGTTTTTTAAATACGGAGTTCAAACGTCCAAGTTTAGGGTTTCCTAATTAGGGTTTCGATTTCAAGCACTCTTTCTCTGTTTTATGCACTGTGTTTCTTGGAAATTATATCCTAAATCATCACGCGTAATCATTCCAAACAAAAGTTTCGAAGAATGTCGACCGTGACTCGGTTTTTTAAATACGGAGTTCAAACGTCCAAGTTTAGGGTTTCCTAATTAGGGTTTCGATTTCAAGCACTCTTTCTCTGTTTTATGCACTGTGTTTCTTGGAAATTATATCCTAAATCATCACGCGTAATCATTCCAAACAAAAGTTTCGAAGAATGTCGACCGTGACTCGGTTTTTTAAATACGGAGTTCAAACGTCCAAGTTTAGGGTTTCCTAATTAGGGTTTCGATTTCAAGCACTCTTTCTCTGTTTTATGCACTGTGTTTCTTGGAAATTATATCCTAAATCATCACGCGTAATCATTCCAAACAAAAGTTTCGAAGAATGTCGACCGTGACTCGGTTTTTTAAATACGGAGTTCAAACGTCCAAGTTTAGGGTTTCCTAATTAGGGTTTCGATTTCAAGCACTCTTTCTCTGTTTTATGCACTGTGTTTCTTGGAAATTATATCCTAAATCATCACGCGTAATCATTCCAAACAAAAGTTTCGAAGAATGTCGACCGTGACTCGGTTTTTTAAATACGGAGTTCAAACGTCCAAGTTTAGGGTTTCCTAATTAGGGTTTCGATTTCAAGCACTCTTTCTCTGTTTTATGCACTGTGTTTCTTGGAAATTATATCCTAAATCATCACGCGTAATCATTCCAAACAAAAGTTTCGAAGAATGTCGACCGTGACTCGGTTTTTTAAATACGGAGTTCAAACGTCCAAGTTTAGGGTTTCCTAATTAGGGTTTCGATTTCAAGCACTCTTTCTCTGTTTTATGCACTGTGTTTCTTGGAAATTATATCCTAAATCATCACGCGTAATCATTCCAAACAAAAGTTTCGAAGAATGTCGACCGTGACTCGGTTTTTTAAATACGGAGTTCAAACGTCCAAGTTTAGGGTTTCCTAATTAGGGTTTCGATTTCAAGCACTCTTTCTCTGTTTTATGCACTGTGTTTCTTGGAAATTATATCCTAAATCATCACGCGTAATCATTCCAAACAAAAGTTTCGAAGAATGTCGACCGTGACTCGGTTTTTTAAATACGGAGTTCAAACGTCCAAGTTTAGGGTTTCCTAATTAGGGTTTCGATTTCAAGCACTCTTTCTCTGTTTTATGCACTGTGTTTCTTGGAAATTATATCCTAAATCATCACGCGTAATCATTCCAAACAAAAGTTTCGAAGAATGTCGACCGTGACTCGGTTTTTTAAATACGGAGTTCAAACGTCCAAGTTTAGGGTTTCCTAATTAGGGTTTCGATTTCAAGCACTCTTTCTCTGTTTTATGCACTGTGTTTCTTGGAAATTATATCCTAAATCATCACGCGTAATCATTCCAAACAAAAGTTTCGAAGAATGTCGACCGTGACTCGGTTTTTTAAATACGGAGTTCAAACGTCCAAGTTTAGGGTTTCCTAATTAGGGTTTCGATTTCAAGCACTCTTTCTCTGTTTTATGCACTGTGTTTCTTGGAAATTATATCCTAAATCATCACGCGTAATCATTCCAAACAAAAGTTTCGAAGAATGTCGACCGTGACTCGGTTTTTTAAATACGGAGTTCAAACGTCCAAGTTTAGGGTTTCCTAATTAGGGTTTCGATTTCAAGCACTCTTTCTCTGTTTTATGCACTGTGTTTCTTGGAAATTATATCCTAAATCATCACGCGTAATCATTCCAAACAAAAGTTTCGAAGAATGTCGACCGTGACTCGGTTTTTTAAATACGGAGTTCAAACGTCCAAGTTTAGGGTTTCCTAATTAGGGTTTCGATTTCAAGCACTCTTTCTCTGTTTTATGCACTGTGTTTCTTGGAAATTATATCCTAAATCATCACGCGTAATCATTCCAAACAAAAGTTTCGAAGAATGTCGACCGTGACTCGGTTTTTTAAATACGGAGTTCAAACGTCCAAGTTTAGGGTTTCCTAATTAGGGTTTCGATTTCAAGCACTCTTTCTCTGTTTTATGCACTGTGTTTCTTGGAAATTATATCCTAAATCATCACGCGTAATCATTCCAAACAAAAGTTTCGAAGAATGTCGACCGTGACTCGGTTTTTTAAATACGGAGTTCAAACGTCCAAGTTTAGGGTTTCCTAATTAGGGTTTCGATTTCAAGCACTCTTTCTCTGTTTTATGCACTGTGTTTCTTGGAAATTATATCCTAAATCATCACGCGTAATCATTCCAAACAAAAGTTTCGAAGAATGTCGACCGTGACTCGGTTTTTTAAATACGGAGTTCAAACGTCCAAGTTTAGGGTTTCCTAATTAGGGTTTCGATTTCAAGCACTCTTTCTCTGTTTTATGCACTGTGTTTCTTGGAAATTATATCCTAAATCATCACGCGTAATCATTCCAAACAAAAGTTTCGAAGAATGTCGACCGTGACTCGGTTTTTTAAATACGGAGTTCAAACGTCCAAGTTTAGGGTTTCCTAATTAGGGTTTCGATTTCAAGCACTCTTTCTCTGTTTTATGCACTGTGTTTCTTGGAAATTATATCCTAAATCATCACGCGTAATCATTCCAAACAAAAGTTTCGAAGAATGTCGACCGTGACTCGGTTTTTTAAATACGGAGTTCAAACGTCCAAGTTTAGGGTTTCCTAATTAGGGTTTCGATTTCAAGCACTCTTTCTCTGTTTTATGCACTGTGTTTCTTGGAAATTATATCCTAAATCATCACGCGTAATCATTCCAAACAAAAGTTTCGAAGAATGTCGACCGTGACTCGGTTTTTTAAATACGGAGTTCAAACGTCCAAGTTTAGGGTTTCCTAATTAGGGTTTCGATTTCAAGCACTCTTTCTCTGTTTTATGCACTGTGTTTCTTGGAAATTATATCCTAAATCATCACGCGTAATCATTCCAAACAAAAGTTTCGAAGAATGTCGACCGTGACTCGGTTTTTTAAATACGGAGTTCAAACGTCCAAGTTTAGGGTTTCCTAATTAGGGTTTCGATTTCAAGCACTCTTTCTCTGTTTTATGCACTGTGTTTCTTGGAAATTATATCCTAAATCATCACGCGTAATCATTCCAAACAAAAGTTTCGAAGAATGTCGACCGTGACTCGGTTTTTTAAATACGGAGTTCAAACGTCCAAGTTTAGGGTTTCCTAATTAGGGTTTCGATTTCAAGCACTCTTTCTCTGTTTTATGCACTGTGTTTCTTGGAAATTATATCCTAAATCATCACGCGTAATCATTCCAAACAAAAGTTTCGAAGAATGTCGACCGTGACTCGGTTTTTTAAATACGGAGTTCAAACGTCCAAGTTTAGGGTTTCCTAATTAGGGTTTCGATTTCAAGCACTCTTTCTCTGTTTTATGCACTGTGTTTCTTGGAAATTATATCCTAAATCATCACGCGTAATCATTCCAAACAAAAGTTTCGAAGAATGTCGACCGTGACTCGGTTTTTTAAATACGGAGTTCAAACGTCCAAGTTTAGGGTTTCCTAATTAGGGTTTCGATTTCAAGCACTCTTTCTCTGTTTTATGCACTGTGTTTCTTGGAAATTATATCCTAAATCATCACGCGTAATCATTCCAAACAAAAGTTTCGAAGAACGTCGACCGTGACTCGGTTTTTTAAATACGTAGTTCAAACGTCCAAGTTTAGGGTTTCCAAATTACGGTTTCGATTTAAAGCACACTTTCTCTGTTTCATGCACTGTGTTTCTTTTAAATTATATCCTAAATCATCAGGCGTAATCATTCCGAACAAAAGTTTCGAAGAACGTCGACCGTGACTCGGTTTTTTAAATACGTAGTTCAAACGTCCCTATTTAGGGTTTCCAAATTAGGGTTTCGATTTAAAGCACACTTTCTTTGTTTTATGCACTGTGTTTCTTTGAAATTATATCCTAAATCATCAGGCGTAATAATTCCAAACAAAAGTTTCGAAGAACGTCGACCGTGACTCGGTTTTTTAAATACGTAGTTCAAACGTCCAAGTTTAGGGTTTCCAAATTATGGTTTCGATTTAAAGCACAATTTCTTTCTTTTATGCACTGTGTTTCTTTGAAATTATATCATAAATCATCAGGCGTAATCATTCCAAACAAAAGTTTCGAAGAACATCGACCGTGACTCGGTTTTTTAAATACGTAGTTCAAACGTCCAAGTTTAGGGTTTCCAAATTACGGTTTCGATTTAAAGCACACTTTCTCTGTTTTATGCACTGTGTTTCTTTGAAATTATATCCTAAATCATCACGAGTAATAATTCCAAACAAAAGTTTCGAAGAACGTCGAACTCGACTCGGTTTTTTAAATACGTAGTTCAAACGTCCAAGTTCAGGGTTTCCAAATTACGGTTTCGATTTAAAGCACACTTTCTCAGTTTTATGCACTGTGTTTCTTTGAATTTATATCCTAAATCATCAGGCGTAATCATTCCAAACAAAAGTTTCGAAGAACGTCGACCGTGACTCGGTTTTTTAAATACGTAGATCAAACGTCCAAGTTTAGGGTTTCCAAATTAGGGTTTCGATTTAAAGCACACTTTCTCTGTTTTATGCACTGTGTTTCTTTGAAATTATATCCTAAATCATCAGGCGTAATCATTCCAAACAAAAGTTTCGAAGAACGTCGACCGTGACTCGGTTTTTTAAATACGTAGATCAAACGTCCAAGTTTAGGGTTTCCAAATTAGGGTTTCGATTTCAAGCACACTCTATCTGTTTTATGCACTGTGTTTCTTTGAAATTATATCATAAATCATCAGGTGTAATCATTCCGAACAAAATTTTCGAAGAACGTCGACCGTGACTCGGTTTTTTAAATACGTAGTTCAAACGTCCAAGTTTAGGGTTTCCAAATTACGGTTTCGATTTAAAGCACACTTTCTCTGTTTTATGCACTGTGTTTCTTTGAAATTATATCCTAAATCATCAGGCGTAATCATTCCAAACAAAAGTTTCGAAGAACGTCGACCGTGACTCGGTTTTTTAAATACGAAATTCAAACGTCCAAGTTTAGGGTTTCCAAATTATGGTTTCGATTTAAAGCACACTTTCTTTGTTTTATGCACTGTGTTTCTTTGAAATTATATCATAAATCATCAGGCGTAATAATTCCAAACAAAAGTTTCGAAGAACGTCGACCGTGACTCGGTTTTTTAAATACGTAGTTCAAACGTCCAAGTTTAGAGTTTCCAAATTAGGGTTTCGATTTCAAGCACACTATATCTGTTTTATGCACTGTGTTTCTTTGAAATTATATCCTAAATCATCAGGCCTAATCATTCCAAACAAAAGTTTTGAAGAACGTCGACCGTTACTCAGTTTTTTAAATACGTAGTTCAAACGTCCAAGTTTAGGGTTTCCAAATTAGGGTTTCGATTTAAAGCACACTTTCTCTGATTTATGCACTGTGTTTCTATGAAATTATATCCTAAATCATTAGGCGTAATCATTCCAAACAAAAGTTTTGAAGAACGTCGACCGTGACTCGGTTTTTTAAATACGTAGTTCAAACGTCCAAGTTTAGGGTTTCCAAATTAGGGTTTCGATTTAAAGCACACTTTCTCTGTTTTATGCACTGTGTTTCTTTGAAATTATATCCTAACTCATCAGGCGTAATAATTCCAAACAAAAGTTTCGAAGAACGTCGATCGTGACTCGGTTTTTTAAATACGTAGTTCAAACGTCCAAGTTTAGGGTTTCCAAATTAGGGTTTCGATTTCAAGCACACTATATCTGTTTTATGCACTGTGTTTCTTTGAAATTATATCATAAATCATCAGGCGTAATAACTCCAAACAAAAGTTTCGAAGAACGTCGACCGTGACTCGGTTTTTTAAATACGTAGTTCAAACGTCCAAGTTTAGGGTTTCCAAATTACGGTTTCGATTTAAAGCACACTTTCACTGTTTTATGCACTGTGTTTCTTTGAATTTATATCCTAAATCATCAGGCATAATCATTCCAAACAAAAGTTTCGAAGAACGTCGACCGTGACTCGGTTTTTTAAATACGTAGTTCAAATGTCCAAGTTTAGGGTTTCCAAATTAGGGTTTCGATTTAAAGCACACTTTCTCTGTTTTATGCACTGTGTTTCTTTGAAATTATATCCTAAATCATCACGAGTAATAATTCCAAACAAAAGTTTCGAAGAGTGTCGAACTCGACTCGGTTTTATGCACTCTGTTTCTTTGAAATTATATCATAAATCATCAGGCGTAATCATTCCAAAGAAAAGTTTCGAAGAACGTCGACCGTGACTCGGTTTTTTAAATACGTAGTTCAAACGTCCAAGTTCAGGGTTTCCGAATTATGGTTTCGATTTAAAGCACACTTTCTCAGTTTTATGCACTGTGTTTCTTTGAATTTATATCCTAAATCATCAGGCGTAATCATTCCAAACAAAATTTTCGAAGAACGTCGACCGTGACTCGGTTTTTTAAATACGTAGTTCAAACGTCCAAGTTTAGGGTTTCCAAATTAGGGTTTCGATTTCAAGCACACTATATCTGTTTTATGCACTGTGTTTCTTTGAAATTATATCATAAATAATCAGGCGTAATCATTCCAAACAAAATTTTCGAAGAACGTCGACCGTGACTCGGTTTTTTAAATACGTAGTTCAAACGTCCAAGTTTAGGGTTTCCAAATTAGGGTTTCGATTTCAAGCACACTATATCTGTTTTATGCACTGTGTTTCTTTGAAATTATATCATAAATCATCAGGCGTAATCATTCCAAACAAAAGTTTCGAAGAACGTCGACCGTGACTCGGTTTTTTAAATACGTAGTTCAAACGTCCAAGTTTAGGGTTTCCAAATTACGGTTTCGATTTAAAGCACACTTTTCTCTGTTTTATGCACTGTGTTTCTTTGAAATTATATCCTAAATCATCACGCGTAATAATTCCAAACAAAAGTTTCGAAGAACGTCGACCGTGACTCGGTTTTTTAAATACGTAGTTCAAACGTCCAAGTTCAGGGTTTCCAAATTAGGGTTTCGATTTAAAGCACACTTTCTCTGTTTTATGCACTGTGTTTCTTTGAATTTATTTCCTAAATCATCAGGCGTAATTATTCCAAACAAAAGTTTCAAAGAACGTCGACCGTGACTCGGTTTTTTAAATACGTAGTTCAAACGTCCAAGTTTAGGGTTTCCAAATTAGGGTTTTGATTTAAAGCAAACTTTCTCTGATTTATGCACTGTGTTTCTTGTAAATTATATCCTAAATCATCAGGCGTAATCATTCCAAACAAAAGTTTCGAAGAACGTCGACCGTGACTCGGTTTTTTAAATACGTAGTTCAAACGTCCAAGTTTAGGGTTTCCAAATTAGGGTTTCGATTTCAAGCACACTATATCTGTTTTATGCACTGTGTTTCTTTGAAATTATATCATAAATCATCAGGCGTAATCATTCCAAACAAAAGTTTCGAAGAACGTCGACCGTGACTCGGTGTTTTAAATACGTTGTTCAAACGTCCAAGTTTAGGGTTTCAAAATTAGGGTTTCGATTTCAAGCACACTATATCTTTTTTATGCACTGTGTTTCTTTGAAATTATATCCTAAATCATCAGGCGTAATAATTCCAAACAAAAGTTTCGAAGAACGTCGACCGTGACTCGGTTTTTTAAATACGTAGTTCAAACGTCCAAGTTTAGGGTTTCCAAATTAGGGTTTCGATTTCAAGCACACTATATCTGTTTTATGCACTGTGTTTCTTTGAAATTATATCATAAATCATCAGGCGTAATCATTCCAAACAAAAGTTTCGAAGAACGTCGATCGTGACTCGGTTTTTTAAATACGTAGTTCAAACGTCCAAGTTTAGGGTTTCCAAATTAGGGTTTCGATTTAAAGCACACTATCTCTGATTTATGCACTGTGTTTCTTGGAAATTATATCCTAAATCATCAGGCGTAATAATTCCAAACAAAAGTTTCGAAGAACGTCGACCGTGACTCGGTTTTTTAAATACGTAGTTCAAACGTCCAAGTTAGGGTTTCCAAATTAGGGTTTCGATTTAAAGCACACTTTCTTTATTTTATGCACTGTGTTTCTTTGAATTTATATCCTAAATCATCAGGCGTAATCATTCCAAAAAAAAGTTTCGAAGAACGTCGACCGTGACTCGGTTTTTTAAATACGTAGTTCAAACGTCCAAGTTTAGGGTTTCCAAATTAGGGTTTCGATTTAAAGCACACTTTCTCTGATTTATGCACTGTGTTTCTTGGAAATTATATCCTAAATCATCAGGCGTAACGATTCCAAACAAAAGTTTCGAAGAACGTCGACCGTGACTCAGTTTTTTAAATACGTAGTTCAAACGTCCAAGTTTAGGGTTTCCAAATTAGGGTTTCGATTTCAAGCACACTATATCTGTTTTATGCACTGTGTTTCTTTGAAATTATATCATAAATCATCAGGCGTAATCATTCCAAACAAAAGTTTCGAAGAACGTCGACCGTGACTCAGTTTTTTAAATACGTAGTTCAAACGTCCAAGTTTAGGGTTTCCAAATTAGGGTTTCGATTTCAAGCACACTATATCTTTTTTATGCACTGTGTTTCTTTGAAATTATATCATAAATCATCAGGCGTAATCATTCCAAAAAAAAGTTTCGAAGAACATCGACCGTGACTCGTTTTTTTAAATATGTAGTTCAAACGTCCAAGTTTAGGGTTTCCAAATTACGGTTTCGATTTAAAGCACACTTTCTCTGTTTTATGCACTGTGTTTCTTTGAAATTATATCCTAAATCATCAGGCGTAATAATTCCAAACAAAAGTTTCGAAGAACGTCGACCGTGACTCGGTTTTTTAAATACGTAGTTCAAACGTCCAAGTTAGGGTTTCCAAATTAGGGTTTCGATTTAAAGCACACTTTCTTTGTTTTATGCACTGTGTTTCTTTGAATTTATATCCTGATTTATATCCTAAATCATCAGGCGTAATCATTCCAAAAAAAAGTTTCGAAGAACGTCGACCGTGACTCGGTTTTTTAAATACGTAGTTCAAACGTCCAAGTTTAGGGTTTCCAAATTAGGGTTTCGATTTAAAGCACACTTTCTCTGATTTATGCACTGTGTTTCTTGGAAATTATATCCTAAATCATCACGCGTAACGATTCCAAACAAAAGTTTCGAAGAACGTCGACCGTGACTCAGTTTTTTAAATACGTAGTTCAAACGTCCAAGTTTAGGGTTTCCAAATTAGGGTTTCGATTTCAAGCACACTATATCTGTTTTATG
>NW_019268718.1:41644-43635 GCF_002738365.1 Cucurbita moschata
AAACAAAAGTTTCGAAGAACATCGACCGTGACTCGGTTTTTTAAATACGTAGTTCAAACGTCCAAGTTCACGGTTTCCAAATTAGGGTTTCGATTTAAAGCACACTTTCTCTGTTTTATGCACTGTGTTTCTTGGAAATTATTTCCTAAATCATCAGGCGTAATCATTCCAAACAAAAGTTTCGAAGAACGTCGACCGTGACTCGGTTTTTTAAATACGTAGTTCAAACGTCCAAGTTTAGGGTTTCCAAATTAGGGTTCGATTTAAAGCACACTTTCTCTGATTTATGCACTGTGTTTCTTGGAAATTATATCCTAAATCATCAGGCGTAATCATTCCAATCAAAAGTTCCGAAGAACGTCGACCGTGACTCGGTTTTTTAAATACGTAGTTAAAACGTCCAAGTTTAGGGTTTCCAAATTAGGGTTTCGATTTAAAGCACACTTTCTTTGTTTTATGCACTGTGTTTCTTTGAAATTATATCCTAAATCATCACGCGTAATAATTCCAAACAAAAGTTTCGAAGAACGTCGACCGTGACTCGGTTTTTTAAATACGTAGTTCAAACGTCCAAGTTAACAAAAGTTTCGAAGAACGTCGACCGTGACTCGGTTTTTTAAATACGTAGTTCAAACGTCCAAGTTCAGGGTTTCCAAATTAGGGTTTGACCGTGACTCGGTTTTTTAAATACGTAGTTCAAACGTCCAAGTTCAGGGTTTCCAAATTAGGGTTTGGATTTAAAGTTCACTTTCTCTGTTTTATGCACTGTGTTTCTTTGAATTTATATCCTAAATCATCAGGCGTAATCATTCCAAACAAAAGTTTCGAAGAACGTCGACCGTGACTCGGTTTTTTAAATACGTAGTTCAAACGTATAAGTTTAGGGTTTCCAATTAGGGTTTCGATTTAAAGCACACTTTCTCTAATTTATGCACTGTGTTTCTTGGAAATTATATCCTAAATCATGAGGCGTAATCATTCCAAACAAAAGTTTCGAAGAACGTCGACCGTGACTCGGTTTTTTAAATACGTAGTTCAAACGTCCAAGTTTAGGGTTTCCAAATTACGGTTTCGATTTAAAGCACACTTTCTCTGTTTTAGGCACTGTGTTTCTTTGAAATTAAATCCTAAATCATCAGGCGTAATAATTTTAAACAAAAGTTTCGAAGAACGTCGACCGTGACTCGGTTTTTTAAATACGTAGTTCAAACGTCCAAGTTTAGGGTTTCCAAATTAGGGTTTCGATTTAAAGCACACTTTCTTTGTTTTATGCAGTGTGTTTCTTTGAAATTATATCATAAATCATCAGGCGTAATCATTCCAAACAAAAGTTTCGAAGAACGTCGACCGTGACTCGGTTTTTTAAATACGTAGTTCAAACGTCCAAGTTTAGGGTTTCAAAATTACGGTTTCGATTTAAAGCACACTTTCTCTGTTTTATGCACTGTGTTTCTTTTAAATTATAACCTAAATCATCAGGCGTAATAATTCCAAACAAAAGTTTCGAAGAACGTCGACCGTGACTCGTTTTTTTAAATACGTAGTTCAAACGTCAAAGTTTAGGGTTTCCTAATTAGGGTTTCGATTTCAAGCACACTATATCTGTTTTATGCACTGTGTTTCTTTGAAATTATATCATAAATCATCAGGCGTGATCATTCCAAACAAAAGTTTTGAACAACGTCGACCGTGACTCGGTTTTTTAAATACGTAGTTCAAACGTCCAAGTTTAGGGTTTCCAAATTAGGGTTTCGATTTCAAGCACACTATATCTGTTTTATGCAGTGTGTTTCTTTAAAATTATATCCTAAATCATCAGGCGTAATCATTCCAAACATAAGTTTCGAAGAACGTCGACCGTGAATCGGTTTTTTAAATACGTAGTTCAAACATCCAAGTTTAGGGTTTCCAAATTAGGGTTTCGATTTAAAGCACACTTTCTTTGTTTTATGCACTGTGTTTCTTTGAAATTATATCATAAATCATCAGGC
>NW_019268719.1:0-37686 GCF_002738365.1 Cucurbita moschata
TATTTATATTAATATAATTTTCATGCTCTTAGGGTTGTGTCCTATGTCGATCTAACGACATCGTGCAATATGACACTCATAATCATATAGCATGCTTAATATGGAAAACATCATCATATTAAGGTAAACGTCATGCAATCATCATACTCATCATATTGCCATAGAGTGCCTTAAGCATATCAAGTATGTCGCTCATCCAAATATATATATATATATATATATATATATATATAGCAAAAGCATCATAACTCAAGCTTCATAAATCGTAACTCATACATCATCATATGCTAGTATACGACATCATACGATACAACTCATTCGTCATCGTAACTCATACATCATCATACACCAGTATATGACATCACACGATATAGCTCACACATCATCATATTCATACAATTTCTAGCCTATCCTATACTAAGGTCACTTACCTGATTAGCTTAGGCTGGTGTCACTAATCTATCCTTAATGAAAGTTTGATTTCTGTTTTTTTTATCCAAGTCAACCTACGTGGACCCATGACATGAATTACAAGTTCAATTCTCTATATTTTACAATGCTTCATGTGTTAGACTTCATCCGAGCATCAGAGACTTTGTCTTGGAATATATATATTTGTATATATAATTTTATTTTTATTAAAAATTTCATTTTCTTTTATTACTACTGTTTTTTCTAGAAGATATAGTTGTTGTATTCTCTACATTCTTGACTCAAAAGACGTTCCTTTTCATGACCTATCATCTATTCTTCTTCGAAACTAGGTTGGATTTGAATATTTTTTACTCCTTGAATCACATATATAATTTTAAAAAATAATTAATCATCTCCAAATCTTTGTTTTCTTCTATCTCTATTCCAGGTTTTTCATGTAAATCAATTCCACACTCACTTTTTTTTCTTAAAAAAAATAAATAAATAATGATCCTGACCGATTTTTTATAACAATAACTAAAATCTAAATAACTACAACCATATAAAAGAAAAAGAAGAGTTTAGGGATCCATTTTTCTATAGAAGGCAAATATCCTTTTTCTCTGACAAATAAATATACCTTTTTTTTATGTTATCTTTCTCTAGACGGGGAAGGAGTTTTGGAGAGATAGTTATACATTCTCACCCATATATATCAAACGACAAGTTTTTAGAGATAGAAGTTCATAATTCGTATCAAACACATAGTAAAATAATAAAAAATTTCTAAGTTAATTGATTTATAAAGAGAAATTATATATTACGTGATCTAATCTTATACAGCTATTGTGTAGAATATTCTTATTCTTATGTCTTCATACTTAAGATTTGGATCCAATCATCTGTTACAATTATAAAGTAAGTCGTATCAATGTTGCTGTCAGAAAAATATACTCAACTTTATTCATTTACAGTAAAGTATTTAGGTTATTTCTTGAACGTGATGCTCTTATATACCAATCACAGTGTTCAAATTACATATGGTTCAAGAATTTTAGTTAATTTTTCATAAATGTATAATGTTAAATTGAAATTAAAATAATCAAAATTATTATTAAAGCTAAACCATAAAAAGTGAGTGTAATGACCTTAAATTCCACATACTTAGAGTCGTAAATAACGTCTCATGCTCATCTCTAATGCGGAAATGTAACTCTTAAAATGAACATCATTTATAACATAAACTTCGAAAATGCTTAAAACAACTTCTTCTCTAGAGAACACAGCAATGGTCTTATGTGTTTAAATACAAAATACTGAAGTTTAGAGAAAATAAAAACAAATACAAAATAATTTAAAACGATAAAATGCATAACAAAATACTTGAGACTGGAATTTAAATGTGTCACCCTATGCACGTGCCACAGTCTCTGCTTGCGATGCCGCCGTCCTCTGTACAAGTGCACCTTGCCTTTACCGATTTTAGGTCAAACGGTAATGACAAATTATGCCATCTATTTTTAATTAACTTTATTTTTTTTTTTCCCTCTTTCTTTAATTGATTGGTCAATTTTACAAATTTCATATTAGATATATGTATTTATTTTTTTGTATTCTTTAAATTTTAAATTATTTTATGATTAAAATTCTAACTAAATATGTTTTAACTAATAATTTTTTTGGGATCGTAAAAAGTTATTTAATAATAAAATTGATTTCAATTTTTAATTATATTGAAATGTTTTCTTTAACTCAACCAAGAATAAATGATGCAATAACCAAACATTCAACCTCTAACCACACCAAGAAATTGCTATTTTTCGTAATACATTCTCTAATATCATTGAAATAAGATGTATATTCATTTATTTTGAACAATTAAACTGTGGATTTGACGGTGAGAACACCAAAGGAAGGGTATCTCATCTTGAAAGTCTCATATGGCTAGCTACTGTTCCCAGTTATGTATAAGATCGAAAGTACTTTGAGGAATGTTGAGCAAATAAATGCCATTATCTCTAGCATACCAAAGGCAAGATTGAAAATTGCAATGCGAAGCAAGCCACTCGCTTTTCTCTCTCCAAAATACTTCGAAGCTGGCGTGTTGGTTGGTTGGAGTTCTTAGGGTACACCAGAAGAGCGTAGTCGAAGTCATATTCTCCTTGAATTGCCATTTATAAGTCTGACCACTTGTTACATTATGGTCACCCAAATCGTCATCTTTTGATTTGCAATGAACGAACAAGACCTGATTTTGACCAAGCTCGTTCACAATCCCCACGGTCCATTCACTTAGTGGCCTCATAGCTTTTGAGTCCACTGAAGCTAAGCATGGCGTTCCATGCATCGTCAAAATAAAAACAAAAGATGAAATCACAAAAAAGTTGAACGTAGAAGAGTTCATTGTAACCTTTTGCTTAATTTCTCACTTGTTTGAGTGATGTTGGTGATTTGAATTGATATTCAATTTATAGATGAATTTTTTTATCATTATTTAAAAAAAAAATCAATACTTTTTACTCTTATGGAAACCACGCTTTTTTTATTAAAAAAAAAAAAACATAACAAACATAGACAATTAGGGAGGTAATTCATTTCATTTTTTTTCCATAACTAGGTATGTAATTTCTACCCCTACAAGTTTAGATTATGTTAATCTATAGTTAATCTCTCTCTAATGGGTGTGATATGAGTTAACCACCTTCTTAATTTACTAAAATTTATATCTTAAATTAGTTACAATATAATTAAAATCTAATTATGAATTATATAAAAATAGGATCCTCCTTCCGCATGTTTCTTAAATGAAATTTTAATTAAATTTGATGTTTGAGAATCCAATTAAAATAAGAGGTGGCCCCTTTCTAGTCTTACTCCTTCCTGTGGTCTTGGTCTTACAAACTAAGATAGCATCATATTGAAATATCACACAACATGCTACACATCACATCATACTCTTAAATAAATAAATGAAATATCACATCAATTTCAGTAATGTTAACATAAAAATGCACGAGTGTTTGAAAACGTTTCTCTTTTCTTATCTTGTACAAGGCGTACCTGACGGTGACGAGACATCGACGTTGGGACCATGGAACGTGTCAAACCTACACCGTAGGCTAGTCTACAAAATCTAAAATTTTGCTCTATTGCCAAATGTGACGACCCTAAATTTCTACATACTTAGAGTCGCAAATAACGTCTCATGCTCATCTTTAATGCGGAAATGTAACTCTTAAAATGAACATCATTTATAACATAAACTTCGAAAACGCTTAAAACAACTCCTTCTCTGGAAAACACCACCATCATCTTACGTGTTTAAATATGAAATACTAAAATTTAAGGAAAATAAAAACAAATACAAAATAATTTAAAACGACTAAATGCAAAACAACTTATTCTAACCTACTCATTTAGACTTAATTAATTTATTTGGTTAAAAGAGCCAAAAGTGTATATATATACATATATCACTCACTCCTGTTTAAATGGATGATATTTTTTAAACAAAGTATTGTTAGTTTTCATCCAAAACGAAGGATATGAGTAGTTGTTAAACTTGTTTAAAAATTTAAGGATATTATTGAAAATTTTAAAAATTTTAGAAATATTTTTTAGATACGGTATAAAGTTTAAGACAACGCCCATCCCTCAAATTCGATCGGTGAGTTTCACATATTGGTAGTAAGAGGGCGCTTAAACCCGAAGGGTGGAGACTTATAGGGAAGGGTCCAGGCCAATAAGGACAACACACCCCACATCAAGCCCACTTCTATATTGATTTTGAATTTTTTCTAACCGCTGCCACACATGAGATCCCGATCATGTCCACAACGAAGGAGAATAAAAAAAAAATTTGGACCATTTCTTGATTTGTGCGTGTCATCCTTGTGCAGGGGCCATGCTAATCTTCTTTGTATCGTTCCAATTTTATCGAATTTCACGGAAGGGACAATTTTATGCTTCTACCATGTTCTTTATATAGGATGTGTGAATTGTTCTCCTAAGCCATGTGGGATTCCTATTTAAAGCCCAGCATGGTGATAGAATACTATAATAAATATACCCCCAACCCCACATGGAAAGAGCAATCAAGTTCTAAAACCCTTTAGAGGCTACTCGAGTTCATTGTTGAAATGATTTCTTTTAAGTTTTAAAGCACTATCAATTCAATCAAGCAATGGAATCCATTTTAACGTTCTTTATTTTTTTTTTATTAAAATATTTATTTACGTTCTACCAAAAAAACAAATTTAAAATTATAATAAAATTTGTAGTCTAAGTGATTATGATGCATTTAATGCATCTCTGTCTTGAAGCTCAATTTTGCACAATAGGTAGGGAATGACTACAACATCTTCTAGAATTTTCATTAACGAACTTACCATAACTTGAATATAATTGATTAAAGCTCGCTATAACTCCCTGGATCTTGTTCTTGTAATTGGACTTTGGAGTATGGAAATTCCTTGATCTTGGTTCATATCATTCTCTCCCTCTTAAAAAGGGTTCAACCTCAAATCCCAACCTAACACCATACTCACCTGGTAAATTAATTTTAGAAACATTGTCGTTGATACACTCAAAGAACTATGAAAGGTCCATTTCCTTGTGGTAAAAGCTTAGATTTTCTTTGAGTAGAATGTTTTTCTTTTCGAAAATGCACCCAAATCCAATCGATTGGCTTGAACATGATAATCTTGCATCCCTAATTAATTGAGGAAGCAACTTTAGAATTTTGCTTCTAACTTATTCTTTTACTTTACTTGGTTGTGTTGTTTATTAAGAAATTCAACTTTGGAACTTGCATCAAAATTCACAATTTTTTTTCGGGACATACATAACAAATCAATGAGAATTAAAGGATTAAAGCCATAAACGATTTCAACCGATGTGTATTTAGTATTGCTGTGAACAACCCTATTATATGCAAATTCGTCTTAAGATTCTTATAAATAATATCTCTAAGCATAACAGTCATGGTTCTGTTAACAACCTCGGTTTGTCCATCCGTTTGAGGATGACAAGTAGTTTAATGTACTAGCTTAGTTCCTAAATTACCCCACAAAACATGCTAGAGTGACTTAAAAATTTAACATCGTCACTAACTATGCTTTTAGGAATCCCATGCAATCGTACAACTTCCCTGAAGAATAAGTGAGAATTATGTTTTGCATTATCAGTTTTTTGACAAAGAATAAATGAATCATTTTACTAAATCGATCAACCACAACAATGATGTTATCACAATCTTTCCTATTCCTATGTACAACGGAAACAAAATCCGTTGATATATCAATCTAATGATCATTAGGAACAAGTAGTAGAGAATATAAACCATGTGGTTGAAGCCTAGGAACGAGCATAGAACACGTCTTGATAAAACAAATCATTTGTGTTAAAAAACCCAACAATTTAGCATTCAAAGTATTGAGGAGGACAAAACTTCGTGATAAAACATTTGCAACAATGTTCTCCTTACCTTGTTTATATTTTATGATGTAAAGAATATTTCAATAAATTCCAACCACTTGACATGTCGTCTATTGAGTTTATTTTGTCCTCTCAAATACTTTAAACTTTCATGGTCCGTATGAAAACAAACTCCTGAGACCAAAGATAATGTTGCTAGGTATGCAATGCACGAACCAACATAAAGCTCTTTGTTATAAGTTGGACACCTTAAAGATGCACCAGTCAACTTCGCTCTTTGTTATAAGTTGGACACCTCAAAGATGCACCAGTCAACTTCTCACTAAGGAACATTAAAGGTCTTTGATTTTGTATTATACGACACTGATCCCTACTCTACTAGCATCACATTCAATTTCAAAAGTTAACTCAAGATTAGGTAATGCAAGCTAGGGAGCAGAACTTAATTTTTCTTTCAAAGCGTTAAAAGCAAGTTCTTGATCTTTTTTCCATACAAAAGATACATTTTTCTTAACAAGTTCATTCAAGGGTGAAGCAATTGTACTAAAATTCTTAATGAACCCATGGTAGAAACTTGCACGACCATGAAAACTTCTTACCTCACTTATACTTTTAGGTGTAGGCCAATATTTTATAGCCTTCACGTTCTCCTCATCAATCTCGACACCATTAGATGAAACAACAAACCCAAGAAAGTTAAATTTTCCATGAAAAAGCTACATTTCTTTAAATCTACATATAAACATTCGTTTCTCAAAGTAGTCAAAACATTACGTACGTGCGTAACATGATCATCTAACAATTTAGAGTAAACAAGCATGCCATCAAAATAAAAACCACAAACTTATCTAAGTATTCTCGTAAGACATGGTTGATTAATCTCGTGAATGTACTAGGTGCATTAGTTAATCCAAAAGGTATAACCAACCATTCATAAAGACCATACTTCGGTTTTAAAGCTGTTTTTCACTCATCTTCAATATGCATGCGAATTTGATGAAAACCATATTTTAAATCAATTTTAGTAAAAAGACTACATCCATGCAACTCATCAACCATATCATCTAATATAGAGAATTTGATGTCTATACTTTATAGTTATCTTGTCTATAGCCCTACAATCAACTTACATAGGCCATGAACCATCTATCTTAGGCAAAAGAATAATTGGAATAGAACAAAAACACAAACTTTTAAGTACATACCTTTTAGCAAAGAGTTCACTCACTTGCCTTTGTATCTCTTGGGCCTCCTTTGGATTAGTCCTATATGTTTAACGATTTGGAATGGACGCTCGAGGAATGAAGTCAGTCTTGTGCTCAATCCCTCTAAGTGGTGGCAAACCACTAGGCATCTCCTCAGAAAGTAAATCTTCAACATCTTGCAAAAGTAAACAAAATTACTAAGCAAAGAAAGGTTAAGCTTGTTAGTAAAGAAACAAGAACCCTTGCACATAAGTACAGTAATAGTCTGGTGAGAGAGAAAACATTCCCAGCCTCACTTGATCTAACAAACAAGCTCACTTATTTGACTTCTCTCTCTTTTTTTTTTCTCTCGTTGAGTGCTACTATCTTGTTTTTCACTTGAACTCTTTTTTTTTCTTCACTTAACTCTTTTTTTATCTCTACCTTTGCATTTGCTTTTCAAATTTTCAATGATCAATAAGGACATCTTTGGGAGACAATGGAATAAGAGTATTTTTCTACCATTGTGAGTAAAAGAGTATCAGTTTGCATAGCCATCGTACATTACCCGACGATCAAATTGTCAAAGTCTCTCTAGATCTCCAACATGCATGGATACAACATCACATAAAATATCATCAACCCATTTTTCAATAGTAAAAGAAACAAGAACTTGTCAAGTTACCCTTACTTCTCCGCAATCACTCATCTATTGAAGCTTCTATGGTCTAGGATGTGATTTTGTCTTTAAATTAAGTCTCTTGAAGCTTATAGTAATCCGCCATGGACTTGCTTTCTTTCTTCAATGCTTGAAGCTCTTGCACCATGTCCCGTTGAAAATATTTTAGAACAAAACACTTCCTCATGGACTCTTTGAAATCGTACCATGAATTGATTGGTGCTTCAAGACTTCTTCTCCTACTTGACATCAATTTATCCACCGAGTTTGAGCATATTGTTTGAATTGAGCAATGCATAATATTCCTTTCTTTTCATCACTAAAATGATGACAATTGAAAATAGACCCCAACCTTGCCTATTCAAGGTACTCCGCTTGATCGACTTTGACATAAAAATTTAAAATTTTTAATTTGACGCTCTCCACGCTACGATCAATTTCGTTCACAAGGAACTCGTTGTTGAAAATTATGATGTATTCTTCCACGGCCTCTCCCTCACATCAAGGCACGACCAACCGCATGTTGATCGTCCTCTTGTTGATCAAAACTATCTCCCTTATATTGATTTGCATGTTGTGGAGGTGGTGGAATCCTCTCTCTAGCTTGATTTTGAATCTCCAATCTTCCTATTCGATCTCTCACCTAATAAGGAAACTCTGACCAATTGGATCTAAGAACCCTCATAAGCATCTGGATATGCAAACCCGTAGTTCATAAATTCTAAAACCAACAAATAAATTTGATTTCACCCAAGAGAATTTAGACCGAAATTACCTTATTGATCAAATATGTGAGGGCAATAACATTTTTTGAGATTTGAATCACTCCACAGGTAAGATTGATCCTATCAAGCTTAAATAATTCTAAAATGAAATTTAACTATGTAAAATTGAATCACTTGACAAAGGCTCTTTTTACTTTACATGATTGTTGCCTTGATTTATATCACATTAGTTTTAGATGAAAATTGTTGACACTTTATTTAAAGAAAACATTTAAACTTTTAAAAAGATTTTAAAAAACACTCTTGAATTTTTTCAAGTTTCATTAATACTTAAACTTTTTTTAAAACTTCAAAAACAACTTTGAACTAGGTTATAAAATTACTCTGAACTTTTAAATATAACATTAAAAAGTTTGAATATAATCTATGAGGTGTCTTTTGTCCATATATTGATGATAAATAAAATTGTGTAAGTTTATTTATAAATATAAAGGGTGTTAATGTTACTTTTAAAATTTCATAGGTAGTTTTTAAATATAATACTCACGACTATTTTTTTTTTATTTTTTAAAAAAGTTGAAAGGTATTAATGAAACTTTTCAAATTTTAAAGATATTTTAAAACAAATAACTTAGATGGTAAATGTATGTTTTAGATGTTATTAAAAGTTTAAAAAAGCACCTATACTTAAAACAAACTCGAATCTAAAAAGAATTACTTAAAGTCTCCAACTCAGTTGACTCGTCACCTCGGTTGATCTGCATCATATCTATCTGAAAAGAAAAACTAAAATAATTTTGATGAGTAATTAATTTATTGAGTAAGTAGCTAACTTGCCTTTCACAAGTTTTATTACTGTCTCTCCAGCTATTTAAGTTTTATTCACCCACGATTCCTAGTTTCTTTTACTAGGATCTTTGGTCCATTAAGAGGTATTCCAACTATTTCAACCTTAAGTTATTGACATGCTCTATTAGAATTTTTGGACACGTATGTTCACTCGCTCTCGGACAAATACAGCTTGTCTACTAAACTCTTTGTCGGCTTGCAATGTCATACAATCCAACGGTTAAAAAGTCTCATTGTCCTTAACTTAGCACACAGCGCGTCGTGAGGAATTGTGAGAATTAGTAGTCTAACAGATTCTTATATGGCCTTGGCATTCGCATTCGCATTCTCTTTAAACGAAAAGGACTTGATTTTGATTCTTGGATGTTAATGGTAAGCATAACCTAGAGTCATATGGGTAAAGTACCTGTTATTATGGTATTGGCATCCTCCACTACTCTGCTTGTCGTGGCATAGACTTTACCTCAAGCCTAAGTCTAACCACCAACACTCGACTGACCATCTTCACCTTTGGGAGCCAGCCTCTCATTACGTATCATGTTTGGATTTTTTGCACCTTGGCACATTCTTGCCAGATGATCGCTCTTGCCACAGTTGAAATAGGTTTTATTTATTGCAGTACAAGGTCCCTCATGAGTCAACCCACATCTTCCACAAACTGCCTTCCCATCATTAGCTGCAGGTCGACGATCAACATGTCGCTATATCGCCTGCTGTTGGGATCTAGAGGACATTTGAGTATACCTCTGCTTACTCCCTTGTCGAACTTGACTAATAGAATTGCGGTCAGTCCTTGGAGTAAAAGCATCTAGTTTAACAGCACCATTAAAGGCTGTAACAAAGTCTTGAGATGCATGCGTCGACACTGAACCAAGCCTTTGTTAATTGGGAGGCTTTTGTAGGCTGTAACAAAAATCTGAGATGAGAGATTGTAGACTTTTGTCCACTCCAAGCCTCTGCTCACTTTTGGCAATTGGGAGGAAAATGTCGACGAAAAAAAAAACTGGCCAAAGGAAAATTTCTTAGAAGAAAAAATAACTTAAAGTAGAAGAACAGTGATTTGCTGAAGTGATTTGATTTCCATTCAGTTGAATACTTTAAATAACAACTTTAATCCTAAATATGGAAAGTAGTGGCAAAAACTTGCGCCCAAAGTTGGCCAAAATGGCCAGCAAAAATTACACTCTTCCATTCAACGAATATAGATTATTCAAAAAGTAAAAAACAACTAACGAAATCTAAGGAAACCATAGCTTTTATTTAACAATCTCCTCCTAAAAACTAAAGTTGTGGTATATCTACCTTATTATTTGAACTCCGATCTTTGAGCGTAGTTCTTCAAATTTTATCCGCGCTAGGGACTTGGTGAAAATGTCTCCAAGTTGTTCCTGATGAAATCAATCATTATGAGCCCTCCATCTGTACATTCTTGGATGTAGTGGAATCTAATTTCTATGTGCTTGCTCCTGTCATGCACAACTGGATTTTTTATCAGGGAGATCGTAGCTTTGTTGTCCATGTATAGCATTGGTGGCTCGCTTTCTCTTCCGATGAGTTCTTCCATCAGTTGCGCAAGCCAAACCCCCTGTGTTGCTGCCGTCGAAGCGGTGATGTATTTTGCTTCACAGGAAGACAAAGAAACTACCTTTTTTTTTGTTGCCAGCAAATCGCGCCAGCTGAGAGGAAGTAGATCATCCCGTTGGTGCTCTTACAATTATCAACGTCACCAGCCATGTCACTATCACTGTGGCCGACCAGCTCTAGCTTCGTCTTTTCTTTCCCTGCTGTATCTCACACCCCAACCTCTTGTTCCAGCCACATAGCACAGGATGCGCTTGACAGCCACAAGATGCTCCTCCCGAGGTGCTTCCATGAATCTACTCACATATCCAACTGAGTAAGCAAGGTCAGGGCGTGCGTTTACCAGATAGTGCAGGCTCCCGACAATGCTGCAGTAATTGGAGGCGTCGACGGTCGTCGTAGTGTCGGCCTTCCTTAGCTTAGGTCGGGTCTCCATTGGCGTCCTTGTAGGGTTACTGTTCGCAAGTCCAGTTGTGTCCGACAGCTTCTTCAAGTACGCACTTTGGCAGATGGTGATGCCGGTCGTACTCTGTTTCACTTCGATGCCGAGGTAGTAGCTGAGTATGCCGAGATCGCTCATCTTGAAGTTCTTTGACATCTCCCTCTTGAACCTTTCGAGGACTTCCATGTCGCCTCTAGTGATTATGAGGTTGTCGACGTACACTCCAACAATTAGTCGATGCTCGCCGTGGCCGTGCGTGTACATGCCATGCTCAGAGGCATAATGCTCGAACTTTAGTGATAGTAGGGTACTGTCGAGCTTCGTGTTCTAGGCTCGTGGTGCTTGCCGAAGCCCGTAGAGTGCTTTGTGCAGGCGCAATACCTTACCCGGGTTGTCGTTATCTAGGAAGCCAGGTGGTTGTTAGACGTAGACGGTCTCCTTCAGCTCTCCGTAAAGGAAAGCGGACTTCACGTCCATGTGGTGGACCTTCCAAGAGTAATGTGCCGCGATTGCCAGCAAAAGGCAGACGGATTCTAACCTTGCCACCGGCACAAATACCTCTTTGAAGTCACACCTTGCTTCTCGACGTAGCCCTTCTCCCTTTTCGTTGCGCTTTAGTTTGAAGACCCATTTGAGCCCTATAGGTCGGTGTCCCGGTGGCATATCCTCCAGACTCCAAGTCTAATTTTCGGTGATGGATGTCATCTCCTCCTGCATTGTCTTCAGCCAGCACGGGTTCTTTTCTGCTTCGGGAAGGTGTTCTGTTCATTTGCACTAATGACATGCAGTTCGACCACCTCTTGTTCGAGTTCGCGCGCCGCTAGTCCAAGTGGTTTACCTCCTCCCACTAGGTCGTAAATCCTCCGATACCTGGCCACCAGATCATCATCGTGATCGGCATCCAGCGTCGGATCCACAGTCCGTGGTGTTGCGAACTCTGCTAATTCAGGGGGTGCAGCTGCTGGCAGCGGTGATGGTTCCTGATGCTGGGCTCCTCCTTCTTCCAGCTCGGTGACGAGGTACTCCACCGTGAATTGATTTGGGTTGTGGTCTACCTCGATCCTATTATTCTACTGTCAGAAGGTGCTTTCGTCGAAGATGACGTCGCGAGTCACGTGAGCTCGCCCCCCCACAGGATCATAGAGTCTGTACGCCTTGCTCTCGGGTTCGTAGTCGATGAAGACAACTTTTAGCCCCGTGGGATCGAGCTTCGTGAGGTGGGGACATGCTACCTTCATGTATGCAACGCAGCCGAACACTCGGAGATGATGTACTGCTGGCTTCTTATTGTACCAGGCCTCGTGTGGAATCTTCCCGTTGAGGCTTCGCGTTGGTGAACGATTGAGGAGGTAGACTGCCGTCATTACCGTCTCTCCCGAGAATCTCCCGGCCGTCATAAGCAATGACCTCTCTGTCCCAACGATGGTCTGATTTCGGCGTTCTACCACCCGTTCTGCTGGAGGGAGTAGGGCACCGTTAGTTGTCGCTCATGCCGAGCTCGTCACAGTACTTACCGATACTCGCTGAGGTGAATTCTCCGCCTCGGTCTGTGCGCAGCACTCGCATCTTCTTCCCGTATTCGGCCTCCGCTCGCGCCTGGATGCGCTTAATCACCTCTGCCGCCTCACTTTTCGCTTGCAGCAGGATTAGCCACATGAAGCGGCTTTTGTCATCAACCAACAGGAGGAAGAGGGTCTTGCCACCTGGGGTCGCCGGCTGGCTTGATGGACCCGCAGATATCGCCGTGTACCAGCTCCAACGGCTCGCCGGCGTGGTAGGATGTCCGAGACAGAAAGGGGGTGTGCCTCTATTTGCCGATGAGGCACCCGTCGCACAGCTTGTTGTTAAGGTGAGGCCACTGCTACATCCATTTCATTACGAATTGCTGATCTTTTAACAATCCCTTCTGATGACTAGCCTTGTTGGGCGTTCCTGCGCACCTGGCATCTTGCAAGAAAAAGGCCCCTGACTCGAGAACAAAGCAAGGGATTGAGCAGCGCGAAAGCCACGAGAATACGCCTGACTCTTTCATTTGAATTTTCAAATCGAAAGTAGAGCAGGAAAGTTTAAGTGCCTGTACCTTGCGTGCCACCTCCAAGATACCTTTTCGATCTTGGCCGAGAGGCTGATGGGTTGCTCTATCTCCAATTCTAGGATGTAAAGACGGTTTTTCGTGCGTCGAACTTGCATGAGCAGCCATCGTCGATCATCGCTGATTTTGAGTAGCCCGCGCTCGATGGAAATGAAGTAGCTGGCCTCATCGAGTTGACTCAGGCTCACAAGGTTAGCCTTGAGCCTCGGGATGAAGTAGACGCCGGTCAACTTGCGGTGCTCACCTCCCTTGCTGATGAACAAGATGGTGTCGCGCCCTTCGATCTCGACGACGGAGCCATCGCCGAAATTCACCATCCCGCAAATCCCTGAGTCGAGCTCAAAGAACGTAGATCTAGCCCCGATCATATGGTTTGTTGCCCCTGTGTCGAGGACCCATCGCCGGTGCTCAGGCTGCTCGTCCCTCTCGCCGATCTGAGTGAACACTCGCTCCTCCTTCAGTTGAATTGGCTCCCCAGCTGGTGCCTTTGCTACGCCCAGTTGGAGCTCTTCCTCGGGTTTGACGCTCACTAGAGGAGCAGTTACGCCGTCATCGATTACCTCCACCTCCATGGATTTGGAATTGAAATTGTGGACGTCGGATGCACTTACCATGAAGAGAGCTGACTCGTCCTCCTCTGATTGAGCCACATGGGCCTTCTCAGCCTTCTCCTTGTTCCTGAGCTTGCTCGAGCAATTCTTGCTCAGGTGACCTCTCTTACCACAGTTCGAGCATTGGATCGGCCCGCCATCGGTTGACTCCTTCCTTTGATCACCATCTTTCCTACGCGTGCGCCCGTGAGATTTCCATGGCTTCTTAATGCCTTTGTGGCTGGCGGGCCCGTTGCTCTCGCTGGTGTTGGCACGGAGCTTTAGGCGTGCAAGCCATTCCTCCTCAGTGAGGAGTAGACGACCCTCCTTGTCAACAGCTGAAGCAGCGCGCCAACTCGAAGAAGAGGTGGCTGAACAAGGCGTGGAGTCTGGAGGTAGATATACCACAGGTTTTAGGAGGAGATTGTTAGATAAAACCTGAGTTTTTCCTTGTTTAGATTCACGCGATTTCATTAGTTCTCTGTTTGACATTTGACAAACACGTCGAATGGATTAACTCAGTTTTAGACGGCACTTTTGTAGGAAGTGGCACAGATTTAGTTGGCCACTCTCCAGCCATTTTTAGGATAGGTTATATTTAAATAGGAAATATGTTCAGAAGATTCGATAACATGATTTGAAGCGCATTCAAAATTTCAGCCATTCTCTCTAGTTGTTGTTTTACGCGTTTTATTTTCTTCCAACAACTTCCCGGCAACGATTTTCTCTCACCGAAAAGAAAAGGATTTCCCTGGCCGATTATTGAAATCCAACAAGTGGTATCAGAGCTCGGTTGAAGCCATCGGTGGTATATCATTGCGAAGGAGCCCACCTATCAACAATCAAGTTGAATAGCTCAAGTGGTTAGAGCGTCGAACTAACAACACACAGGTCCCAGGTTCGAGTAGAAGAAAATGCAAAGCACGAAAATAAACACATCGTCGGATCCATCTCGAGGAGGCTCGCTCACTCCTCTATGCCGCTGCCAAGTGTCGGCATCTCCATTACCACCACGAAGAGGCCGGCGGCGTGGAGTTGTCGTTGATGATGCGCGTCAACCTACAGGCGCAGGGTTATGGCAAGCTGTCGAGCCAGAGGAAGGAGAAACGATTGAGTACCGGGAGGATCGGTTGGCGTTCGCCGCCATATTTAATCTATGACCCCAGAGATGCTGGCGTCTCTCTCCACCAAGCGCACTGCGCAATCGGGCCTTAGGAGGAAATCAAATCCCGTCGGGTCGCGGTGTACACAGCCAGTTCGGGAATCCAATATCAAGTAGTGAAAGGAGCTCTCAGAGATCCGCTTTAAGGGGACGGCGAATCCGTTGATAATTTTTCAATGCGGATCACGGGGCTCGCCAACAGCACGGCACCGTCCTATTCGTCGGCAAGGGAGGCAATCATCACAAGCTGACCGGCGTCTATTTCATCCCGAGGCTGAAGGCTAATATTGTGAGCCTGGGTCAACTCGATAAGGCCGGCTGCCACATTTCCATCAAGCGCGAGCTACTTAGGATCCGCGATGATCGACGACAGTTGCTCACGCAAGTTCGGTGTACGGCAAACCACCTTTACATCCTAGAGTTGGAGATAGAGCAACCAGTGAACCTCTCGGCCAGGTACCGGAGGATGGAAGGCCTATTAGGAAGAGGTGAACCACCTGAACTAGCGGCGCGCCAACTCGAAGAAGAGGTCGCTGAACAAGACGTGGAGTCTGGAGGACATGCCGCTAGGGACACCGAGCCATAGGGCTCAAAATGGAGTTCAAACGAAATAAGGTAGATATACCACAGGTTTTAGGAGGAGATTGTTAGAGAAAACCTGAGTTTTTCCTGGCGCACAGATTTAGTTGGCCACTCTCCAGCCATTTTTAGGAAGCGCAGTCAAAATTTTAGCCATTCTCTCTCGTTGTTGTTTTACCCATTCTCTCTCGTTGTTGTTTTACGCATTTTATTTTCTTCCAACAACTTTCCGTCAACGATTTCCTCTCACCGAAAAGAAAAGGATTTCCCTGGCCGATTATCGAAATCCAACAAAGTCAAGCAATGTCTCGATTGAAATCGTGACTTGCTCGAGGTGATCGGGGACGACCTACAGCATCTTCTTCACGATTTCTATCTCGCTGATGTTGCCACCGAGAGTGGTGATGCTGTTGGCGAGCCCAGTGATCCGCATTAAAAAATCATCGACGGATTCGCCGTCCTTAAAGCAGATCTCTGAGAGCACCTTTCGCAGCTGCTCGATGTTGGATTCCAGCACTCGTGGTACACCGACCCGACGGGATTTGATTCCCTCCCAGGTCGATTGCACAGTGCGTTTGGTGGAGAGAGATGCCAGCATCTCTAAGGGCACAGACCGTGCAGCGTTTGATGATTCCCCTACTTCGATATTGACTTCCATCGAATTATTCCAGTCCCATTCGTTTGCTTCATTTACTCGCACATCGCTACTCACTATCACCATCTTGCTAATCAGGTCAAGTAGTCTGTATTCTTTTGTCTTCTCATCATATCCAATAAAGATATACCTTTTGCTTTTGTCTTCGAGCTTCGTTCTTCGTTGGTCCGGTACGTGAGCATAAGCCATACTACCGAACACTTTGGGATGAGAGATTGTAGGCTTTTGTCCGCTCCAAGCCTCTTGTGGTATTTGATCATCTAACTTCGCATGTGGACATTGATTCTGTATGTAGATGGCGCAATGCACGGCTTCTGCCCAAAATTCCTTCGGCATCCTTTTGCTCTTGAGCATTGAGCGAACCATGTCGAGAATAGTCCGGTTTTTTCTCTTGGCCCACCATTTTATTGAGGGGTGTACGGTGCGATTAGAAATCGCCTTATGCCTTGTTCCTCACAGTACTCCATGAAAGTCGTCGAAGTATACTCGCAACCTCTATCAGATCATACAGCTTTGATGTGTCTACCAGTTTCCTTCTCCACCATTACTTTGAACTTTTTGAACACCTCGAATGCCTCGGATTTTCCTTTCAGAAAATAAGCCCAAGTTTTCCGTGAGTAATCATCGATAAAGGAAATGAAATACTTCTTTCCGCAGAAGGACTCGGGGTTAGTGGTCTACATATATCTGTATGGATCAACTCGAGAGGTTGTTTAGCCCAAAATTCAGCCTTCTTTTGAATTGAGGTTCTCGCATGCTTGCAGAGCACGCATTCTTCACAAAATTTTCCTTCAAAGTCCATGTTTGGTAGCCCATGTACCATATTCTTCTTCTCTAACTCCTTTAGGCCGCCATGATGTAGATGACCAAAGCGGAGATACCACAGTGATGCCTTGTCTTCTACATCGACTAGCAAACACTTTTCTCGTATGCTTCTTAAGTTCAATTTGTACATCCGATTTCTTCCTATCTCGACTCGAGCAACCAAACGCTCTTTCTTATCCTTCCGGTGTTGCAGGCGGTCCTTTAGGAATATCGAGTAACCTTTCTCTGTGAATTGTCCCATACTCACTATGTTGGTCTTGAGGTCTGGTACGTAATAAATATCTTGGATTGACCCCATCACATCATCCTTTTGCAAGAAATGTATCTTACCTCGGCCTTTGACCTCCATCTTTGACGCATCTCCAAATGACACATGACCATCTTCAATCTTTTGCATTTCTTTGAATAGGTGCTCATGACCGCACATATGGTTGCTTGCCCCTGAGTCGAGGTACCACAGAGTGTCGTTGTTGATATTCTCTTCATCTTGAGCCATCAAGAGAAGACCTTCATCTATTACGTCTTCCACGACTAGGTTGGTTGTTCCTTCCACCCTTTTTTCGTCTCGACAAGCTTTTTGCAACGTGCCACATTCTACCACAATTGTAACATTTTTTCAGAGTTACAATTGTTTGCATAGTGGACATATTTCTGACATTTGTAACACTGGATGTTTGAATTGTATCCTTGACCGCGTCCTTGATTGCATCCTCTTCCACACCAATGTGCTTGGCTCGACAGTCTCTTCTCCTTATAGTTTTCTTCGTAACTGTTGCCTTGACCACCTCGACCATTCCCGCGGCTTTCACGACCTCTACCTTGAACATTTTGAGTGTAGAGTACTTTTTCATCGTTTATTGATGCCTTCGCCTGAAGCGCTTGATTGAGTGTCTCCTCCTTCTTTTTCTTACGTCGCTCGTGTGCCTCGAGAGAACCGGCGAGCTCATCGACTGTGAACTTCGCTAGGTTCTTTGACTCTTCTATGGCACATACAACATTCTCGAAGTTGTCTGTTAACGACCTCAAGATCTTCTCCACAACCCACGTCTCGGGTAACACTTCTCTGTTTCGATTTAGCTGATTCTCCACGGTCTGTACACGTGTAATGTAGTCAGATACATTAACTGACTCCTTCATCTTCATGCTCTCCAACTCGCCATGCAGAGTCTGGAGACGCACCTGCTTGACTCGGTCGGTTCCTTTGAACACCTTTTCTAAAGTGTCTCACGCTTCTTTTGAAGTAGTTGCCCTTGCAATCTTCTCAAAGCCCGACTTATCAACAGCCCGGAACAGCATGTATAATGTTGTCTTATCCTTTGATCGTAATTCTCTTAGCGCCTTGTTTTGCACCACCATATAACCCGTGGTATCCTTCGGTTCTTCGAAACCTTCTTTGACCACCTCCCATGCGTCTTGAGAACCGAGAAGAGTTTTCATTTGGATGCTCCAATTCTCGTAATTCGTCTTCGTCAATCGTGGTAGCGGCATTTGCCCCATCATGTTCGCCATCGACTCTGATACCAATTTTTTTGAAATAAAATCCTCTCTGATACCAATTTGTTGAAATAAAATTCGCTCTGTTGAAAATAACAATCCACTCTGATACCAACTTGTAGAAAATAGACGCTCGCTCTGAAACTAACTTGCTTAAATAACTCTCATGAAGTTGTGAATGAGGTGTCGAGAGGGTTGAGACAAAGGGACAAAAGAAATGCTGAAAAACTCTTTTCTATTACAGTATACACTTTGCTCTCTGCCTCTTGCATTTTACCATGAAAACGAATCAATTTAGAGGGTTTCTAATATCTAAAATTTGCTAACCTACTTTCTCCTAGGGTGGTTCTTGGCCCTTTATTTTATCTTTGGCATTTTCCTTCTTACTACTCAAATTTCAAAAGCCGTACGAAATTTAACAAAATCAAAAAATTCCCTTCTTTTATTTTTTTTCCATTTAAATTTATTCCCAAGAGTGTACAGAACTTATAACCTAAGCTCTGATACCAATTTGTAACGCCTTAAAGCTGTTATATATACTTGAGAAATTCATCCACCGCTGTGGCTCGACTTCACATTGTTCGTACGAGTTTCACAAGGTCGTAACCTCATCTCGTTTAAATGAAGAGAAGAAAGATTAAAAGAAGCCTGATTAACCTGCATAACTCTTCCGTATTACAATTTCCCCAATAACAACCACAGCACAAGAGCAAAACCTACCTGAAATAAAAGGTAGATTTAAAAGAAAACTCCAACACCCATGTAACCTAAAACGGAGGAAATGGATCCAAAGAAAAAGAAGTTGGATCATTTTTCAATTTGTGCGTGTATCCTTGCTTGCGCAGGGGCCATTAACACTTTTTCTCGTTTGTTGTCGTTCATTACTAAGAATTAACAAAACACGTCGCCTAAGAGATTTGAACTCTTGCGGGGAAACCCCATGTACTTAGCAGGCACACGCCTTAACCACTCGGCCAAAGCGACTCATGCCATCCTTGGTCTCATTCTTCTTCAAATTTTAAAAAAATTAGGCAAGGTTGCATTTGGTAAATATACTTATATATTGAATAATCATCCTATCACATGCATAAAATATTAACAATGTTTTATTGTTTTTGCATTCATTAGACCACTTGGGTAAGAATGCATAAGCCCAAATGCCCTTTGGTTTTATAGCCTTATAGGATAAAAGCTAAAAAAAATTATCTCGCATGAAAAACAATATTTTTATATATGTAAAGTAATTAACTCTAATGTTTAGAGAATTATTTTTTACGAGTCTTTTCATTTTATTCAATTTGATGTTAATCAAATGAACCGTAAAAGACAAGTACGTCTTTTGCATTCGTGACTGTCAAAGACAATTAATTGAAATCTGCTTGTACTCGTGACTCCGACGAGTGTACCACTTTTCGACTTAGGACATTTGCAACCACAATTATCTTTCCAGGGTGGTGCTGGATATCTATTTTGTAATCATTCACCAATTCTAACCACCTTCGTTGCCTCATGTTCAGTTCTTTCTGGTTGAAATAGTTGCCTCATGCCCAATTCTTTCTGGGTGGTGCTGGATATCTATTTTGTAATCATTCACCAATTTTACTCTTGTGGTCGGTGTAGATTTAAGTTTCTCTCCATATAGGTAGTGTCACCAAATTTTTAATGTGAACGCTACCGCGACCAACTCTGGGTCATGTGTGGAGTAATTTTTCTCATACTCTATTAACTGACGGGACACATAAGCAACCACCTTACCGTGTTGTGTCAATACACATCCTAGTCCCTTCTTGGAGGTATCACTGTATACCACTTACCACTCTCAACTTTCCGGTAATGTGAGCACTAGGGCTAACACTAACTTCTGTTTTAGATCTTAAAAGTTTGCCTTACACGCATCATTCCATACAAATGATAGCCCTTCCTCGTCAACTATGTAAGTGATGAGACTATTTTAACAAAGTCTTGTACAAATCTTCGATAGTATTATGCTAACCCAAAAAGCTTCGTACATCTATAATGGTAGGTAAGGGTTCCCAATTAACTAATTAATTATAATTTAGATATTGTTAGCTAATTAATGAATAATTTTAATAAACAAGTAATTCAGTTGTTTAATAAAATTTTATTGTATTTGTAAAAATAAATTAAATTAATACTTAAATAAACTATTATTGATTTATTATGGTTTGGAGACTCCTTTTCTGGCTCTTAATTTTTCACCTGGGTAGACTAAAGGTCTAAACAAGTTCAAGGGAAAGACAGAATGGGACTCAAACTTTCAATATTCCAATTCACCAAACACACCATCTTTTTAATGATTTGAACATTGTTTAAAGTAGCAAAAGTAACAGAAAATCTAGAGGCCATCGATTTTCCCGAAGAACAATCGAAGAAAATATCTCCCTAGCAGACAATATCTACTAGCGGTGGATTTAGGCTATTACTGGTTAACAGTTCTAAGTCGTGTAATATACTTGGAGTAGAGTAGAGATATTCAAAGGGATGAGAAAATTGGGAAACCAGGTAATGTAACTCCAGCATCAACGATGTAAATATTGCCCGAGACGTACCTAGAAGAGTTGTCCACCAGATATCGAACGAGTGTTGTTAATGCAGGATCAGTAGTTCCAAATATCCTTAAAGGGCTAGTTTTGAAGGCTACAGTGTTTAAATATGAGTCTACCCTATGCACGTGCCACAGTCTCTACTCATGATTCTGCTGTTCTCTGTACAAGTGCGCCTTGCCTTTACTTGAAAAATGATGTGGGCCCACTATAAGGGGCCATGAAAATACAAACACGTGCCATCATGATATCGGGACCTATCTCTAACATCATAGTGGTGGCCTCTAGTCTCAGACAAATTGGATGTGTAGTACTTCCTTACACACGACTCACACGTGCGAGTGTGAATCCCCAGATTGCTCGTACACCCCCTGGACCCTCTGGCCAAGCTAATCTGTAGGACGTTCGGAGGTCAGCGGATCCCCATAGTGTCATGCGCCTCATGAACACCCTCATCATCATACTGTGCGCATTCGCACTCATCATAATAATGTGCACATTCGTACTCATCATCATACTATGCGCGTCCGCACTCATCATCTATAGGGGAAGTATCCCTATGCTTATGAACATACCATATGTATGAGGTCCCTCTAATGTCCATCTTATTATCCCTTCTAACACAACCCTCTAGTCTCATCTCTTTATTATATTCAGTAACACATGATCGTGGATATTTATATTAATATAATTTTCATGCTCTTAGGGTTGTGTCCTATGTCGATCTAACGACATCGTGCAATATGACACTCATAATCATATAGCATGCTTAATATGGAAAACATCATCATATTAAGGTAAACGTCATGCAATCATCATACTCATCATATTGCAATAGAGTGCCTTAAGCATATCAAGTATGTCGCTCATCCAAATATATATATATATATATATATATATTAAGCAAAAGCATCATAACTCAAGCTTCATAAATCGTAACTCATACATCATCATATGCTAGTATACGACATCATACGATACAACTCATTCGTCATCGTAACTCATACATCATCATACACCAGTATATGACATCACACGATATAGCTCACACATCATCATATTCATACAATTTCTAGCCTATCCTATACTAAGGTCACTTACCTGATTAGCTTAGGCTGGTGTCACTAATCTATCCTTAATGAAAGTTCGATTTCTGTTCTTTTTATCCAAGTCAACCTATGTGGACCCATGACATGAATTACAAGTTCAAATTCTCTATATTTTACAATGCTTCATGTGTTAGACTTCATCCGAGCATCAGAGACTTTATCTTGGAATATATATAATTTTATTTTTATTAAAAATTTCATTTTCTTTTATTACTATTGTTTTTCTAGAAGATATAGTAGTTGTATTCTCTACATTCTTGACTCAAAAGACGGTTCCTTTTCATGACCTATCATCTATTCTTCTTCGAAATTAGGTTGGATTTGAATATTTTTTACTCCTTGAATCACATATATAATTTTAAAAAATAATTAATCATCTCCAAATCTTTGTTTTCTTCTATCTCTATTCCAGGTTTTTCATTTAAATCAATTCCACACTCACTTTTTTTTCTAAAAAAAAAAAAAATAATGATCCTGACTGATTTTTTATAACAATACCTAAAATCTAAATAACTACAACAATATAAAAGAAAAAGAAGAGTTTAGGGATCAATTTTTCTATAGAAGGCAAATATCCTTTTTTTTATGTTATCTTTCTCTAGATGGGGAAGGAGTTTAGGAGAGATAGTTACACATTCTCACCCATATATATCAAACGATAAGCTTTTAGAGATAGAAGTTCATAATTCGTATCAAACACATAGTAAAATAATAAAAAAATTCTAAGTTAATTGATTTATAAAGAGAAATTATATATTACGTGATTCTAATCTTATACGGTTATTGTGTAGAATATTCTTATTCTTATGTCTTCATACTTAAGATTTGGATCCAATCATCTGTTACAATTATAAAGTGAGTCGTATCAATGTTGCTGTCAGAAAAATATACTCAACTTTATTCATTTACAGTGTTCAAATTAGGTTATTTCTTGAACGTGATGCTCTTATATACCAATCACAGTGTTCAAATTACATATGGTTCAAGAATTTTAGTTAATTTTTCATAAATGTATAATGTTAAATTGAAATTAAAATAATCAAAATTATTATTAAAGCTAAACCATAAAAAGTGAGTGTAATGACCTTAAATCCCACATACTTAGAGTCGTAAATAACGTCTCATGCTCATCTCTAATGCGGAAATGTAACTCTTAAAATGAACATCATTTATAACATAAACTTCGAAAATGCTTAAAACAACTTCTTCTCTAGAGAACACAGCAATGGTCTTATGTGTTTAAATACAAAATACTGAAGTTTAGAGAAAATGAAAACAAATACAAAATAATTTAAAACGATAAAATGCATAACAAAATACTTGAGACTGGAATTTAAATGTGTCACCCTATGCACGTGCCACAGTCTCTGCTTGCGATGCCGCCGTCCTCTGTACAAGTGCACCTTGCCTTTACCGATTTTAGGTCAAACGGTAATGACAAATTATGCCATCTATTTTTAATTAACTTTATTTTTTTTCCCCTCTTTCTTTAATTGATTGGTCAATTTTACAAATTTCATATTAGATATATGTATTTATTTTTTTGTATTCTTTAAATTTTAAATTATTTTATGATTAAAATTCTAACTAAATATGTTTTAACTAATAATTTTTTTGGGATCGTAAAAAGTTATTTAATAATAAAATTGATTTCAATTTTTAATTATATTGAAATGTTTTCTTTAACTCAACCAAGAATAAATGATGCAATAACCAAACATTCAACCTCTAACCACACCAAGAAATTGCTATTTTTCGTAATACATTCTCTAATATCATTGAAATAAGATGTATATTCATTTATTTTGAACAATTAAACTGTGGATTTGACGGTGAGAACACCAAAGGAAGGGTATCTCATCTTGAAAGTCTCATATGGCTAGCTACTGTTCCCAGTTATGTATAAGATCGAAAGTACTTTGAGGAATGTTGAGCAAATAAATGCCATTATCTCTAGCATACCAAAGGCAAGATTGAAAATTGCAATGCGAAGCAAGCCACTCGCTTTTCTCTCTCCAAAATACTTCGAAGCTGGCGTGTTGGTTGGTTGGAGTTCTTAGGGTACACCAGAAGAGCGTAGTTGAAGTCATATTCTCCTTGAATTGCCATTTATAAGTCTGACCACTTGTTACATTATGGTCACCCAAATCGTCATCTTTTGATTTGCAATGAACGAACAAGACCTGATTTTGACCAAGCTCGTTCACAATCCCCACGGTCCATTCACTTAGTGGCCTCATAGCTTTTGAGTCCACTGAAGCTAAGCATGGCGTTCCATGCATCGTCAAAATAAAAACAAAAGATGAAATCACAAAAAAGTTGAACGTACAAGAGTTCATTGTAACCTTTTGCTTAATTTCTCACTTGTTTGAGTGATGTTGGTGATTTGAATTGATATTCAATTTATAGATGAATTTTTTTATCATTATTTAAAAAAAAAATCAATACTTTTTACTCTTATGGAAACCACGCTTTTTTTATTAAAAAAAAAACATAACAAACATAGACGTAATTTAATTATAACAATTTCACAATTAGGGAGGTAATTCATTTCATTTTTTTTCCATAACTAGGTATGTAATTTCTACCCCTACAAGTTTAGATTATGTTAATCTATAGTTAATCTCTCTCTAATGGGCGTGATATGAGTTAACCACCTTCTTAATTTACTAAAATTTATATCTTAAATTAGACAATATAATTAAAATCTAATTATGAATTATATAAAAATAGGATCCTCCTTCCGCATGTTTCTTAAATGAAATTTTAATTAAATTTGATGTTTGAGAATCCAATTAAAATAAGAGGTGGCCCCTTTCTAGTCTTACTCCTTCCTGTGGTCTTGGTCTTAGAAACTAAGATAGCATCATATTGAAATATCACACAACATGCTACACATCACATCATACTCTTAAATAAATAAGTGAAATATCACATCAATTTCAGTAATATTAACATAAAAATGCACGAGTGTTTGAAAACGTTTCTCTTTTCTTATCTTGTACAAGGCGTACCTGACGGTGACGAGACATCGACGTTGGGACCATGGAACGTGTCAAACCTACATCGTAGGCTAGTCTACAAAATCTAAAATTTTGCTCTATTGCCAAATGTGACGACCCTAAATTTCTACATACTTAGAGTCGCAAATAACATCTCATGCTCATCTTTAATGCGGAAACGTAACTCTTAAAATGAACATCATTTATAACATAAACTTCGAAAACGCTTAAAACAACTCCTTCTCTGGAAAACACCACCATCATCTTACGTGTTTAAATATGAAATACTAAAATTTAGGGAAAATAAAAACAAATACAAAATAATTTAAAACGACTAAATGCAAAACAACCTATTCTAACCTAAGACTAGGAATTTAAATATGAGTCTATTCTATGCACGTGCCACCGTCTCTACTCAAAGTTAACTCATTTAGACTTAATTAATTTATTTGGTTAAAAGAGCCAAAAGTGTATATATATACATATATCACTCACTCCTGTTTAAATGGATGATATTTTTTAAACAAAGTATTATTAGTTTTCATCCAAAATGAAGGATATGAGTAGTTGTTAAACTTGTTTAAAAATTTAAGGATATTATTGAAAATTTTAAAAATTTTAGAAATATTTTTTAGATACGGTATAAAGTTTAAGACAACGCCCATCCCTCAAATTCGATCGGTGAGTTTCACATATTGGTAGTAAGAGGGCGCTTAAACCCGAAGGGTGGAGACTTATAGGGAAGGGTCCAGGCCAATAAGGACAACACACCCCACATCAAGCCCACCTCTATATTGATTTTGAATTTTTTCTAACCGCTGCCACACATGAGATCCCGATCATGTCCACAACGAAGGAGAATAAAAAAAAAATTTGGACCATTTCTCGATTTGTGCGTGTCATCCTTGCACAGGGGCCATGCTAATCTTCTTTGTATCGTTCCAATTTTATCGGATTTCCCGGAAGGGACAATTTTATGCTTCTACCATGTTCTTTATATAGGACGTGTGAATTGTTCTCCTAAGCCATGTGGGATTCCTATTTAAAGCCCAGCATGGTGATAGAATACTATAATAAATATACCCCCAACCCCACATGGAAAGAGCAATCAAGTTCTAAAACCCTTTAGAGGCTACTCGAGTTCATTGTTGAAATGATTTCTTTTAAGTTTTAAAGCTCTATCAATTCAATCAAGCAATGGAATCCATTTTAACGTTCTTTATTTTTTTTTATTAAAATATTTATTTACGTTCTACCAAAAAAAAATAAATTTAAAATTATAATAAAATTTGTAGTCTAAGTAATTATGATGCATTTAATGCATCTCTGTCTTGAAGCTCAATTTTGCACAACAAGTAGGGAATGACTACAACATCTTCTAGAATTTTCATTAACGAACTTACCATAACTTGAATATAATTGATTAAAGCTCGCTATAACTCCCTGGATCTTGTTCTTGTAATTGGACTTTGAAGTATGGAAATTCCTTGATCTTGGTTCATATCATTCTCTCCCTCTTAAAAAGGGTTCAACCTCAAATCCCAACCTAACACCATACTCACCTGGTAAATTAATTTTAGAAACATTGTCGTTGATACACTCAAAGAACTATGAAAGGTTCATCTCCTTGTGGTAAAAGCTTAGATTTTCTTTGAGTAGAATGTTTTTCTTTTCGAAAATGCACCCAAACCCAATCGATTGGCTTGAACATGATAATCTTGCATCCCTAATTAATTGAGGAAGCAACTTTAGAATTTTGCTTCTCAACTTATTCTTTTACTTGGTTGTGTTGTTTATTAAGAAATTCAACTTTGGAACTTGCATCAAAATTCACAATTTTTTTTCGAGACATACATAACAAATCAATGAGAATTAAAGAATTAAAGCCATAAAGGATTTCAACCGATGTGTATTTAGTATTGCTGTAAACAACCCTATTATATGCAAATTCGTCTTAAGATTCTTATAAATAATATCTCTAAGCATAACAGTCATGGTTCTGTTAACAACCTCGGTTTGTCCATCCATTTGAGGATGACAAGTAGTTTAATGTACTAGCTTAGTTCCTAAATTACCCCACAAAACATGCTAGAGTGACTTAAAAATTTAACATCATCACTAACTATGCTTTTAGGAATCCCATTCAATCGTACAACTTCCCTGAAGAATAAGTGAGAATTATGTTTTGCATTATCACTTTTTTGACAAAGAATAAATGAATCATTTTACTAAATCGATCAACCACAACAATGATGTTATCACAATCTTTCCTATTCCTATGTACAACGGAAACAAAATCCGTTGATATATCAATCTAATGATCATTAGGAACAAGTAGTAGAGAATATAAACCCTGTGGTTGAAGCCTAGGAACGAGCATAGAACACGTCTTGATAAAACAAATCATTTGTGTTAAAAAAACCCAACAATTTAGCATTCAAAGTATTGAGGAGGACAAAACTTCGTGATAAAACATTTGCAACAATGTTCTCCTTACCTTGTTTATATTTTATGATGTAAAGAATATTTCAATAAATTCCAACCACTTGACATGTCGTCTATTGAGTTTATTTTGTCCTCTCAAATACTTTAAACTTTCATGGTCCGTATGAAAACAAACTCCTGAGACCAAAGATAATGTTGCTAGGTATGCAATGCACGAACCAACATAAAGCTCTTTGTTATAAGTTGGACACCTTAAAGATGCACCAGTCAACTTCGCTCTTTGTTATAAGTTGGACACCTCAAAGATGCACCAGTCAACTTCTCACTAAGCAACATTAAAGGTCTTTGATTTTGTATTATACGACACTGATCCCTACTCTACTAGCATCACATTCAATTTCAAAAGTTAACTCAAGATTAGGTAATGCAAGCTAGGGAGCAGAACTTAATTTTTCTTTCAAAGCGTTAAAAGCAAGTTCTTGATCTTTTTTCCATACAAAAGATACATTTTTCTTAACAAGTTCATTCAAGGGTGAAGCAATTGTACTAAAATCCTTAATGAACCCATGGTAGAAACTTGCACGACCATGAAAACTTCTTACCTCACTTATACTTTTAGGTGTAGGCCAATATTTTATAGCCTTCACGTTCTCCTCATCAATCTCGACACCATTAGATGAAACAACAAACCCAAGAAAGTTAAATTTTCCATGAAAAAGCTACATTTCTTTAAATCTACATATAAACATTCGTTTCTCAAAGTAGTCAAAACATTACGTACGTGCGTAACATGATCATCTAACAATTTAGAGTAGACAAGCATGCCATCAAAATAAAAACCACAAACTTATCTAAGTATTCTCGTAAGACATGGTTGATTAATCTCGTGAATGTACTAGGTGCATTAGTTAATCCAAAAGGTATAACCAACCATTCATAAAGACCATACTTCGGTTTTAAAGCTGTTTTTCACTCATCTTCAATATGCATGCAAATTTGATGAAAACCATATTTTAAATCAATTTTAGTACAAAGACTACATCCATGCAACTCATCAACCATATCATCTAATATAGAGAATTTGATGTCTATAATTTATAGTTATCTTGTCTATAGCCCTACAATCAACTTACATAGGCCATGAACCATCTATCTTAGGCAAAAGAATAATTGGAATAGAACAAAAACACAAACTTTTAAGTACATACCTTTTAGCAAAGAGTTCACTCACTTGCCTTTGTATCTCTTGGGCCTCCTTTGGATAGTCCTATATGTTTAACGATTTGGAATGGACGCTCGAGGAATGAAGTCAATCTTGTGCTCAATCCCTCTAAGTGGTGGCAAACCACTAGGCATCTCCTCAGAAAGTAAATCTTCAACATCTTGCAAAAGTAAACAAAATTACTAAGCAAAGAAAGGTTAAGCTTGTTAGTAAAGAAACAAGAACCCTTGCACATAAGTACAGTAATAGTCTGGTGAGAGAGCAAAACATTCCCAGCCTCACTTGATCTAACAAACAAGCTCACTTATTTGACTTCTCTCTCTTTTTTTTTTCTCTCGTTGAGTGCTACTATCTTGTTTTTCACTTGAACTCTTTTTTTTTCTTCACTTAACTCTTTTTTGATCTCTACCTTTGCATTTGCTTTTCAAATTTTCAATGATCAATAAGGACATCTTTGGGAGACAATGGAATAAGAGTATTTTTCTACCATTGTGAGTAAAAGAGTATCAGTTTGCATAGCCATCGTACATTACCCGACGATCAAATTGTCAAAGTCTCTCTAGATCTCCAACATGCATGGATACAACATCACATAAAATATCATCAACCCATTTTTCAATAGTAAAAGAAACAAGAACTTGTCAAGTTACCCTTACTTCTCCGCAATCACTCATCTATTGAAGCTTCTATGGTCTAGGATGTGATTTTGTCTTTAAATTAAGTCTCTTGAAGCTTATAGTAATCCGCCATGGACTTGCTTTCTTTCTTCAATGCTTGAAGCTCTTGCACCATGTCCCGTTGAAAATATTTTAGAACAAAACACTTCCTCATGGACTCTTTGAAATCGTACCATGAATTGATTGGTGCTTCAAGACTTCTTCTCCTACTTCACATCAATTTATCCACCGAGTTTGAGCATATTGTTTGAATTGAGCAATGCATAATATTCCTTTCTTTTCATCACTAAAATGATGACAATTGAAAATAGACCCCAACCTTGCCTATTCAAGGTACTCCGCTTGATCGACTTTGACATAAAAATTTAAAATTTTTAATTTGACGCTCTCCACGCTACAATCAATTTCGTTCACAAGGAACTCGTTGTTGAAAATTATGATGTATTCTTCCACGGCCTCTCCCTCACATCAAGGCACGACCAACCGCATGTTGATCGTCCTCTTGTTGATCAGAACTATCTCCCTTATATTGATTTGCATGTTGTGGAGGTGGTGGAATCCTCTCTCTAGCTTGATTTTGAATCTCCAATCTTCCTATTCGATCTCTCACCTAATAAGGAAACTCTGACCAATTGGATCTAAGAACCCTCATAAGCATCTGGATATGCAAACCCGTAGTTCATAAATTCTAAAACCAACAAATAAATTTGATTTCACCCAAGAGAATTTAGACCGAAATTACCTTATTGATCAAATATGTGAGGGCAATAACATTTTTTGAGATTTGAATCACTCCACAAGCAAGATTGATCCTATCAAGCTTAAATAATTCTAAAATGAAATTTAACTATGTAAAATTGAATCACTTCACAAAGGCTCTTTTTACTTTACATGATTGTTGCCTTGATTTATATCACATTAGTTTTAGATGAAAATTGTTGACACTTTATTTAAAGAAAACATTTAAACTTTTAAAAAGATTTTAAAAAACACTCTTGAATTTTTTCAAGTTTCATTAATACTTAAACTTTTTTTAAAACTTCAAAAACAACTTTGAACTAGGTTATAAAATTACTCTGAACTTTTAAATATAACATTAAAAAGTTTGAATATAATCTATGAGGTGTCTTTTGTCCATATATTGATGATAAATAAAATTGTGTAAGTTTATTTATAAATATAAAGGGTGTTAATGTTACTTTTAAAATTTCATAGGTAGTTTTTAAATATAATACTCACGACTATTTTTTTTTATTTTTTAAAAAAGTTGAAAGGTATTAATGAAACTTTTCAAATTTTAAAGATATTTTAAAACAAATAACTTAGATGGTAAATGTATGTTTTAGATGTTATTAAAAGTTTAAAAAAGCACCTATACTTAAAACAAACTCGAATCTAAAAAGAATTACTTAAAGTCTCCAACTCAGTTGACTCGTCACCTCGGTTGATCTGCATCATATCTATCTGAAAAGAAAAACTAAAATAATTTTGATGAGTAATTAATTTATTGAGTAAGTAGCTAACTTGCCTTTCACAAGTTTTATTACTGTCTCTCCAGCTATTTAAGTTTTATTCACCCACGATTCCTAGTTTCTTTTACTAGGATCTTTGGTCCATTAAGAGGTATTCCAACTATTTCAACCTTAAGTTATTGACATGCTCTATTAGAATTTTTGGACACGTATGTTCACTCGCTCTCGGACAAATACAGCTTGTCTACTAAACTCTTTGTCGGCTTGCAATGTCATACAATCCAACGGTTAAAAAGTCTCATTGTCCTTAACTTAGCACACAGCACGTCGTGAGGAATTGTGAGAATTAGTAGTCTAACAGATTCTTATATGGCCTTGGCATTCGCATTCGCATTCTCTTTAAACGAAAAGGACTTGATTTTGATTCTTGGATGTTAATGGTAAGCATAACCTAGAGTCATATGGGTAAAGTACCTGTTATTATGGTATTGGCATCCTCCACTACTCTGCTTGTCGTGGCATAGACTTTACCTCAAGCCTAAGTCTAACCACCAACACTCGACTGACCATCTTCACCTTTGGGAGCCAGCCTCTCATTACGTACCATGTTTGGATTTTTTGCACCTTGGCACATTCTTGCCAGATGATCGCTCTTGCCACAGTTGAAATAGGTTTTATTTATTGCAGTACAAGGTCCCTCATGAGTCAACCCACATCTTCCACAAACTTCCTTCCCATCATTAGCTGCAGGTCGACGATCAACATGTCACTATATCGCCTGCTGTTGGGATCTAGAGGACATCTGAGTATACCTCTGCTTACTCCCTTGTCGAACTTGACTAATAGAATTGCGGTCAGTCCTTGGAGTAAAAGCATCTTGTTTAACAGCACCATTAAAGGCTGTAACAAAGTCTTGAGATGCATGCGTCAACACTGAACCAAGCCTTTGTTAATTGGGAGGCTTTTGTAGGCTGTAACAAAAATCTAAGATGAGAGATTGTAGACTTTTGTCCACTCCAAGCCTCTGCTCACTTTTGGCAATTGGGAGGAAAATGTCGACGAAAAAAAAAAGGGCCAAAGGAAAATTTCTTAGAAGAAAAAATAACTTAAAGTAAAAGGACAGTGATTTGCTGAAGTGATTTGATTTCCATTCAGTTGAATACTTTAAATAACAACTTTAATCCTAAATATGGAAAGCAGTGGCAAAAACTTGCGCCCAAAGTTGGCCAAAATGGCCAGCAAAAATTACACTCTTCCATTCAACGAATATAGATTATTCAAAAAGTAAAAAACAACTAAATCTAAGGAAACCATAGCTTTTATTTAACAATCTCCTCCAAAAAACTAAAGTTGTGGTATATCTACCTTATTATTTGAACTCCGATCTTTGAGCGTAGTTCTTCAAATTTTATCCGCGCTAGGGACTTGGTGAAAATGTCTCCAAGTTGTTCCTGATGAAATCAATCATTATGAGCCCTCCATCTGTACATTCTTGGATGTAGTGGAATCTAATTTCTATGTGCTTGCTCCGGTCATGCACAACTGGATTTTTTATCAGGGAGATCGTAGCTTTGTTGTCCATGTATAGCATTGGTGGCTCGCTTTCTCTTCCGATGAGTTCTTCCATCAGTGGCGCAAGCCAAACCCCCTGTGTTGCTGCCGTCGAAGCGGTGATGTATTTTGCTTCGCAGGAAGACAAAGCAACTACCTTTTTTTTTGTTGCCAGCAAATCGCGCCAGCTGAGAGGAAGTAGATCATCCCGTTGGTGCTCTTACAATTATCAACGTCACCAACCATGTCACTATCACTGTGGTCGACCAGCTCTAGCTTCGTCTTTTCTTTCCCTGCTGTATCTCACACCCCAGCCTCTTGTTCCAGCCACATAGCACAGGATGCGCTTGACAGCCACAAGATGCTCCTCCCGAGGTGCTTCCATGAATCTACTCACATATCCAACTGAGTAAGCAAGGTCAGGGCGTGCGTTTACCAGATAGCGCAGGCTCCCGACAATGCTGCAGTAATTGGAGGCGTCGACGGTCGTCGTAGTGTCGGCCTTCCTTAGCTTAGGTCGGGTCTCCATTGGCGTCCTTGTAGGGTTACTGTTCGCAAGTCCAGTTGTGTCCGACAGCTTCTTCAAGTACGCACTTTGGCAGATGGTGATGCCGGTCGTACTCTGTTTCACTTCGATGCCGAGGTAGTAGCTGAGTATGCCGAGATCGCTCATCTTGAAGTTCTTTGACATCTCCCTCTTGAACCTTTCGAGGACTTCCATGTCGCCTCTAGTGATTATGAGGTTGTCGACGTACACTCCAACAATTAGTCGATGCTCGCCGTGGCCGTGCGTGTACATGCCATGCTCAGAGGCATAATGCTCGAACTTTAGTGATAGTAGGGTAATGTCGAGCTTCGTGTTCTAGGCTCGTGGTGCTTGCCGAAGCCCGTAGAGTGCCTTGTGCAGGCGCAATACCTTACCCGGGTTGTCGTTATCTAGGAAGCCAGGTGGTTGTTAGACGTAGACGGTCTCCTTCAGCTCTCCGTAAAGGAAAGCGGACTTCACGTCCATGTGGTGGACCTCCCAAGAGCAATGTGCCGCGATTGCCAGCAAAAGGCAGACGGATTCTAACCTTGCCACCGGCACAAATACCTCTTTGAAGTCACAACTTGCTTCTCGACGTAGCCCTTCTCCCTTTTCGTTGCGCTTTAGTTTGAAGACCCATTTGAGCCCTATGGGTCGGTGTCCCGGTGGCATATCCTCCAGACTCCAAGTCTGATTTTCGGTGATGGATGTCATCTCCTCCTGCATTGTCTTCAGCCAGCACGGGTTCCTTTCTGCTTCGACGAAGGTGTTCTGTTCATTTGCACTAATGACATGCAGTTCGGCCACCTCTTGTTCGAGTTCGCGCGCCGCTAGTCCAAGTGGTTTACCTCCTCCCACTAGGTCGTAAATCCTCCGATACCTGGCCACAAGATCATCATCGTGATCGGCATCCAGCGTCAGATTCGCAGTCCGTGGTGTTGCGAACTCTGCTAATTCAGGGGGTGCAGCTGCTGGCGGCGGTGATGGTTCCTGATGCTGGGCTCCTCCTTCTTCCAGCTCGGTGACGAGGTACTCCACCGTGAATTGATTTGGGTTGTGGTCTACCTCGATCCTATTATATTCTACTGTCAGAAGGTGCTTTCGTCGAAGATGACGTCGCGAGTCACGTGAGCTCGCCCCCCCACAGGATCATAGAGTCTATACGCCTTGCTCTCGGGTTCGTAGTCGATGAAGACAACTTTTAGCCCCCTGGGATCGAGCTTCATGAGGTGGGGACATGCTACCTTCATGTATGCAACGCAGCCGAACACTCGGAGATGATGTACTGCTGGCTTCTTATTGTACCAGGCCTCGTGTGGAATCTTCCCGTCGAGGCTTCGCGTTGGTGAACGATTGAGGAGGTAGACTGCCGTCATTACCGTCTCTCCGGAGAATCTCCCGGCCGTCATAAGCAATGACCTCTCTGTCCCAACGATGGTCTGATTTTGGCGTTCTACCACCCGTTCTGCTGAAGGGAGTAGGGCACCGTTAGTTGTCGCTCATGCCGAGCTCGTCACAGTACTTACCGATACCCGCAGAGGTGAATTCTCCGCCTCGGTCTGTGCGCAGCACTCGCATCTTCTTCCCGTATTCGGCCTCCGCTCGCACCTGGATGCGCTTAATCACCTCTGCCGCCTCACTTTTCGCTTGCAGTAGGATTAGCCACATGAAGCGGCTTTTGTCATCAACCAACAGGAGGAAGAGGGTCTTGCCACCTGGGGTCGCCGGCTGGCTTGATGGACCCGCAGATATCGCCGTGTACCAGCTCCAACGGCTCGCCGGCGTGATAGGATGTCCGAGACAGAAAGGGGGTGTGCCTCTATTTGCCGATGAGGCACCCGTCGCACAGCTTGTTGTTAAGGTGAGGCCACTGCTACATCCATTTCATTACGAATTGCTGATCTTTTAACAATCCCTTCTGATGACTAGCCTTGTTGGGCGTTCCTGCGCATCTGGCATCTTGCAAGAAAAAGGCCCCTGACTCGACAACAAAGCAAGGGATTGAGCAGCACGAAAGCCACGAGAATACGCCTGACTCTTTCATTTGAATTTCCAAATCGAAAGTAGAGCAGGAAAGTTTAAGTGCCTGTACCTTGCGTGCCACCTCCAAGATACCTCTTCGGTCTTGGCCGAGAGGTTGATGGGTTGCTCTATCTCCAATTCTAGGATGTAAAGACGGTTTTTCGTGCGTCGAACTTGCATGAGCAGCCATCGTCGATCATCACTGATTTTGAGTAGCCCGCGCTCGATGGAAATGAAGTAGCTGGCCTCATCGAGTTGACCCAAGCTCACAAGGTTAGCCTTGAGCCTCGGGATGAAGTAGACGCCGGTCAACTTGCGGTGCTCGCCTCCCTTGCTGATGAACAAGATGGTGTCGCGCCCTTCGATCTCAACGACGGAGCCATCGCCGAAATTCACCATCCCGCAAATCCCTGAGTCGAGCTCAAAGAACGTAGATCTAGCCCCGATCATATGGTTTGTTGCCCCTGTGTCGAGGACCCATCGCCGGTGCTCAGGCTGCTCGTCCCTCTCGCCGATCTGAGTGAACACTCGCTCCTCCTTCAGTTGAATTGGCTCCCCAGCTGGTGCCTTTGTTACGCCCAGTTGGAGCTCTTCCTCAGGTTTGACGCTCACTAGAGGAGCAGTTACGCCGTCATCGATTACCTCCACCTCCATGGATTTGGAATTGAAATTGTGGACGTCGGATGCACTTACCATGAAGAGAGCTGACTCGTCCTCCTCTGATTGAGCCACATGGGCCTTCTCAGCCTTCTCCTTGTTCCTGAGCTTGCTTGAGCAAGAGCAATTCTTGCTCAGGTGACCTCTCTTACCACAGTTCGAGCATTGGATCGGCCCGCCATCGGTTGACTTCTTCCTTTGATCACCATCTTTCCTACGCGTGCACCCGTGAGATTTCCATGGCTTCTTAATGCCTTTGTGGCTGGCGGGCCCGTTGCTCTCGCTGGTGTTGGCACGGAGCTTTAGGCGTGCAAGCCATTCCTCCTCAGTGAGGAGTAGACGACCCTCCTTGTCAACAGCTGAAGCGGCGCGCCAACTCGAAGAAGAGGTGGCTGAAGAAGACGTGGAGTCTGGAGGTAGATATACCACAGGTTTTAGGAGGAGATTGTTAGATAAAACCTGAGTTTTTCCTTGTTTAGATTCACGCGATTTCATTAGTTCTCCGTTTGACATTTGACAAACACGTCGAATGGATTAACTAAGTTTTAGACGGCACTTTTGTAGGAAGTGGCACAAATTTAGTTGGCCACTCTCCAGCCATTTTTAGGATAGGTTATATTTAAATAGGAAATATGTTCAGAAGATTTGATAACATGATTTGAAGCGCATTCAAAATTTCAGCCATTCTCTCTAGTTGTTGTTTTACGCGTTTTATTTTCTTCCAACAACTTCCCGGCAACGATTTTCTCTCACCGAAAAGAAAAGGATTTCCCTGGCCGATTATTGAAATCCAACAAGTGGTATCAGAGCTCGGTTGAAGCCATCGGTGGTATATCATTGCGGAGGAGCCCACCTATTAACAATCAAGTTGAATAGCTCAAGTGGTTAGAGCGTCGAACTAACAACACACAGGTCCCAGGTTCGAGTAGAAGAAAATGCAAAGCACGAAAATAAACACATCGTCGGATCCATCTCGAGGAGGCTCGCTCACTCCTCCATGCCGCTGCCAAGTGCCGGCATCTCCATTACCACCACGAAGAGGCCGGCGGCGTGGAGTTGTCGTTGATGATGCGCGTCAACCTACAGGCCGCAAGGTTATGGCACGCTGTCGAGCCAGAGGAAGGAGAAACGATTGAGTACCGGGAGGATCGGTTGGCGTTCGCCGCCATATTTTAATCTATGACCCCAGAGATGCTGGCGTCTCTCTCCACCAAGCGCACTGCGCAATCGGGCCTTGGGAGGAAATCAAATCCCGTCGGGTCGCGCGGTGTACACAGCACACAGCCAGTGCGGGAATCCAATATCAAGTAGTGAAAGGATCTCTCAGAGATCCGCTTTAAGGGGACGGCGAATCCGTTGATGATTTTTCAATGCGGATCACGGGGCTCGCCAACAGCATCGGCGGAGGGTTGTCTACTCCTCACTGAGGAGGAATGGCTTGCACGCCTAAAGCTCCGTGACGGTACTGGCGAGAGCAATGGGCCTTCTAGCCGCAAAGGCGCGATAAGAAGCCATGGAAATCTCTCGCCCCCACATGCGCGGGAAAGAGGCGGATCAAAAGAAGGAGGAGCCGACTGATGACGGGCCAATCGAGTGCTCGTACTGTGGGAAGAGAGGTCACCTGAGCAACAATTGCTGGAGCAAGCTCAGGAACAAGGAGACGACCGAGAGGCCCATGTGGCTCAATCCGAGGAGGACGAGTCGGCCCTTTTCATGGTGACTGCATCAATCC
>NW_019268719.1:37775-40248 GCF_002738365.1 Cucurbita moschata
TGGTGACTGCATCAATCCTACCTGACGTCCCTAATCCCAAAGAAGAGCTCCCCTCCCCAAATCGGCCCTTTTCATGGTGACTGCATCAATCCTACCTGACGTCCCTAATCCCAAAGAAGAGCTCCCCAAATCCGCTCCCCAAATCCACAGAGGTTATCGACGACGACATAACTGCTCCAGTGAGCGTCGAACCCGAGTAAGAGCTCCAACTGTGCATAAAAAATGCACCGGCTGGGGAGCCAATTCAACTTAAGGAGGAGCGAGTGCTCGCTCAAATCGGTGAAAGAGGCGAGCAGCAAGAGCATCGGTGATGGGTCCTTGACACAGGGGCAACAAACCATATGACTAGGGCCAAGTCTGCGTTCTCTGAGCTTGACTCGGGGATTCGCGGGACGGTGAAATTCGGCGACAGCTTCATCGTCAAGATCAAAGAGCACGGCACCGTCCTATTCGTCGGCAAGGGAGGCAATCATCACAAGCTGACCGGCGTCTACTTCATCCCGAGGCTGAAGGAAATTCGGCGACGGCTCCATCGTCAAGATCGAAGGGCACGGCACCGTCCTATTTGTCGGCAAGGGAGGCAATCATCACAAGCTGACCGGCATCTACTTCATCCCGAGGCTGAAGGCTAATATTGTGAGCCTGGGTCAACTCGATAAGGCCGGCTGCCACATTTCCATCAAGCGCGAGCTACTTAGGATCCGCGATGATCGACGACAGTTGCTCACGCAAGTTCGGTGTACGGCAAACCACCTTTACATCCTAGAGTTGGAGATAGAGCAACCAGTGAACCTCTCGGCCAGGTACCGGAGGATGGAAGACCTATTAGGAAGATGTGAACCACCTGGACTGGCGGCGCGCCAACTCGAAGAAGAGGCGGCCAGGTACCGGAGGATGGAAGGCCTATTAGGAAGATGTGAACCACCTGAACTAGCGGCGCGCCAACTCGAAGAAGAGGCAGCCAGGTACCGGAGGATGGAAGGCCTATTAGGAAGAGGTGAACCACCTGGACTAGCGGCGCGCCAACTCGAAGAAGAGGCGGCCAGGTACCGGAGGATGGAAGGCCTATTAGAAAGAGGTGAACCACCTGAACTAGCGGCGCGCCAACTCGAAGAAGAGGTGGCTGAACAAGACGTGGAGTCTGGAGGACATGCCGCTAGGGACACCGAGCCATAGGGCTCAAAATGGAGTTCAAACGAAATAAGGTAGATATACCACAGGTTTTAGGAGGAGATTGTTAGAGAAAACCTGAGTTTTTCCTTATTTAGATTCACACGATTTCATTAGTTCTTCGTTTGACCATTTGACAAACACGTCGAATGGATTAACGAAGTTTTAGACGACAATTTTGTAGGAAGTGGCACAGATTTAGTTGGCCACTCTCCAGCCATTTTTAGGAAGCGCAGTCAAAATTTTAGCCATTCTCTCTCGTTGTTGTTTTACGCATTTTATTTTCTTCCAACAACTTTCCGTCAACGATTTCCTCTCACCGAAAAGAAAAGGATTTCCCTGGCCGATTATCAAAATCCAACAAAGTCAAGCAATGTCTCGATTGAAATCGTGACTTGCTCGAGGTGATCGGGGACGACCTACAGCATCTTATTCACGATTTCTATCTCGCTGATGTTGCCACCGAGAGTGGTGATGCTGTTGGCGAGCCCCGTGATCCGCATTAAAAAATCATCGACGGATTCGCCGTCCTTAAAGCAGATCTCTGAGAGCACCTTTCGCAGCTGCTCGATGTTGGATTCCAGCACTCGTGGTACACCGACCCGACGGGATTTGATTCCCTCTCAGGTCGATTGCACAGTGCATTTGGTGGAGAGAGATGCCAGCATCTCTAAGGGCACAGACCGTGCAGCGTTTGATGATTCCCCTACTTCGATATTGACTTCCATCGAATTATTCCAGTCCCATTCGTTTGCTTTATTTACTCGCACATCGCTACTCACTATCACCATCTTGCTAATCAGGTCAAGTAGTCTGTATTCTTTTGTCTTCTCATCATATCCAATAAAGATATACCTTTTGCTTTTGTCTTCGAGCTTCGTTCTTCGTTGGTCCGGTACGTGAGCATAAGCCATACTACCGAACACTTTGGGATGAGAGATTGTAGGCTTTTGTCCGCTCCAAGCCTCTTGTGGTATTTGATCATCTAACTTCGCATGTGGACATTGATTCTGTATGTAGATGGCGCAATGCACGGCTTCTGCCCAAAATTCCTTCGGCATCCTTTTGCTCCTGAGCATTGAGCGAACCATGTCGAGAATAGTCCGGTTTTTTCTCTTGGCCCACCATTTTATTGAGGGGTGTACGGTGCGATTAGAAATCGCCTTATGCCTTGTTCCTCACAGTACTCCATGAAAGTCGTCGAAGTATACTCGCAACCTCTATCAGATCATACAGCTTTGATGTGTCTACCAGTTTCCTTCTCCACCATTACTTTGAACTTTTTGAACACCTCGAATGCCTC
>NW_019268720.1:0-641 GCF_002738365.1 Cucurbita moschata
TGAGTGTGCTGTCTATTCACTTTGAATTGCACTTAGCTCTATAACATAGCTTGTCTCACATCCCAATTTGTTTTTTTTGGAGTGTGATTTGTGTGTGCTCAATTGTGAGGGTGAGTTTGTAAGGGAGACTTGGAAAATATAGTAAAAGAAGCATTTGTGCTCTTCTTTAGCCAATGGCTAAGTTTCTTTGCAATTCTATGTAGTTTAGGTTGCATGTAGAATCATTCAAGCTCGACATGATCAATCTTGCTTGTGGAGTGATTCGAATCTCAAACAAGTGTTTGAGATATTTGATCAACAAGAATCATTGAAGCTAGACATGATCGATCTTGCTTCTGGAGTGATTCGAATCTCAAACAAAGTGTTCTTTGCTTGAGATATTCGATCAACAAGGCAATCCGAATCTTATTCCCCTTGTATTGATTCCATATCTTATCATTTGGTATCTTATCATTTGGTATCAGAGCTTCAGGCTCAAGATCGGATATATGTTTCCTTTGCATTTTTTTTTTTCAATTTTATTTTTATTTACTTTCATCTTTTTAGATTTTAATCGACCCAGAGTTCAAAATTCAATCTTTGCTCTATTCAAAATTTTGAGAGGTGAGATTGAGAGCTTCATTTGTGTAAATGAGTGCAAA
>NW_019268720.1:1180-4301 GCF_002738365.1 Cucurbita moschata
CAAGGTAATCCGAATCTTCTTCCCCTTGTAGTGATTCCTTATCTTATCACATACTATTGCCTCAACTTCAGACTTCATAGGGAAAACTTACACCGATGCTGAAACCTCCATCATTGTCGTGATTTATAGATTAATTTTCTAGATAATCCATAAGAAACATCCTCTTCGATCATCAGCGAGCTATTGACTTCCAATTTGAATCGAGACTTCCAATGTGGTGATCTGGAACATTCTAGACTTTGTCCAATTTTTTAGGATCCAATACTTGTTTTAGATTCAATAGTTTGTGTAGAAGGTCATTGTGGAAGTTCTTATTTTGGAAAGAAGGGCATTTTAATAATTATCCATATTTTAAGGGTTATTTTAGTGTGGAAGTTCTTATTTTGGAAAGAAGGGCATTTTAATAATTATCCATATTTTAAGGGTTATTTTAGTAAGGAAGTTCTTATTTTGGAAAGAAGGGCATTTTAATAATTATCCATATTTTAAGGGTTATTTTAGTAATGTGTCATTTTCTTAATATTTTAGGGCATTTTAATAATTATCCATATTTTAAGGGTTATTTTAGTAATGTGTCATTTTCTTAATATTTTATTTTTATTTTTTAAAAAGATAAATAAATAAATAAAAATTTTCTAAAACTTTTTCATCAGCAGTCATTTTCCTTTCTTGAGCATATTAAAACTCATTCTAGATAATGAATTAAAAATGCGGAAATTTCCTTTCTTGAGCATATTAAAACTCATTCTAGATAATGAATTAAAAATGGGGAAAGTTCCTTATAAATTGGAAAAAAGAATTTCATTTTGCCTATTTTTGTTTGCCTCTTCTTTTCCAATCCTTTTTCAAACGCCTTAAATCCTCAAATTAATTCATAGGGTATAGAAATTACTTCCTTAAGACGCTGTTCTTGCTTAAATGCATTAGTTCATTCTCTTGGTTTCCTTGGGTTAGTTTTATTGGTTTCCTTGGGTTAGTTTTATTGGTTTCCTTGGGTTAGTTTTATCCTTACTTTGGGTTGTTGCACTCGCATTTTGTGATACATAATATTTCTCTATGTTATGCTACACACACCATGTTAACATGTTTATGTCAGGATTATGAAATACGGTTGAATAAAGTATGTTATTCATGAAAGCTATCTGATGAAAGAACAGAGTTATGACCTGCATCATACGTATATGCCATGATTTATGTCAAGTTTTTTTTTTGTGGCGTGAGGGTACACTAATTGAAGGCTAGGTCAAATGATACGTATACGAACTCACTTTGGAGTCCATGCACGCATGCAAGGGTCGTATGTAGAGCAGTACTTCACATCCAATTTCAGCCCGAACTTAAAAGCCCGAACTTAGCTTAGGCTGGTGTCACTGATTTATCTTTAAGAAAGTTCAATTTTGTCATTTGTATCCAAGTCAACCTATATAAACCGTGACATCAATTTCAATTTCAAAATTTTGATTTTACAGATTCAGAATGAGAAACTGTAGACTTTATGATTAGAGTCTTGGATATATATATATAATAATATTTTCATTAAATATTTACTTTTTAATCCAATAAATATTATTGGTCAATTTTGCTAATTGATTTTCTTTCAAAAATTTTATTTTCTTTCTATATTTTCTTATTTTCTTACTTCCCAATAATCTAAGTTTAGTTAAGACAAGTATTGTTGGACTGTATTTCTTTATTTTATTTTAATTCATGTTTAATATATTCAAGGCCAATTTTTTAATATTGTTGGACTACTGAGGTTAGATTGTGATTTATTCAAACTCTTAACTAAAATGTTATTGATTCTAATCTAAATAATTGGATAAGAAAAAAAAAATCTAAATTGATTTAAAATCTTATTGATTCCGAGTGATTTGAACTCAATAAAAAAAATCTAAATGATTGGACAAGGGAAAAAGATATAAATTGATTTATAATAGATTGATAAACGAAAAAGAAGGTCTGAAATATAAAGATGAAATCTCTTTCTAGGGTAGATCTATCTTGATGATCTAACTTAAAGACGAAATCTGTTATCAAGATAGATCTGAGCTTGTAAATCCAGATAGACATTTATGTTTCCTCAAACCACGTTTTTTGTTTATGTTTCCTTTTGTAGGAATTGTGGGATAGGTTGAGGAGAGATAATTGGGGAAATGGACGACCGTTAGTTGAGAAGCCGGAAGAATTGTTTTTATTTTTTATTTATTAATTTATTATTATTATTATTTTTAAAAGGGAATAATAATTTTTGTTTATAATAATTTTTATTTGTTTATTTACTCCTTTACTATTTTTTTTGGGTATTACACTAAGACATGTTTACAAAACGAGATGACTATGATATGCTTATGAAATGATATGACAAGAATATTTTTATGAAATGATACGACTATAATACGTTTATGAAATGAGATGACCATGATATGTTTGTGAAATAATATGACTAGGTTATGTTTATGAAACGATATGACTGACGTATTTACAAAACAATTTGACTGATATGTTTACAAGATGATAAGTCCCCTGTGATACAACGTGGCTATGAGATGATACGTAATGTTATGACACGTGTTCTGATGATGTACTAAACATATAATAAATTTTATGGTATAACACGTTTGACGATACAAAATCAAGAAATTAGTAATACTTCTTCTCTTTGGGCTAGCTACCCCAATTCTAGTAGATTTTTGGAGTCAAAATCATGACATGAACTCGGTTAAAAATTTAACCCTAACCCAATGCAAATTGAATGCACTAGTAAATCATATGGATCTAGGAACGACTTACTGTATTTGATTTGTGGCCAAGCTAGAGTTTGAGAATTTGGGAACTTTCATCGTAAACATTGTCAAATAAGCTAGAGTTTAAGAATTTGGGAACTTTTCTCTTACAACACAATCCTAAAGTAGTCTCTTCTCTTTCCTTATTCCATCACTAAAAGTTCCTAAATGGAACTTCCTACTTTATGTATCGTTTATATATAAATTATATATCCTATCCCAACTAATTAGTTTGAAGATATAATTTAAGTTTTAAAATTTTGAAAATCAAATTTGATTAGAATTGAACCTTTAACTTCAAAAAAGATAACGAGCATTTTTATTCATAAAATTATTTA